>NC_137776.1:2531200-2616200 GCF_963455305.1 Plecotus auritus | reverse complement strand
CGCCACCCCGATCCCCGTCGTTCCTTTGTTTTTGGCTCCCAGTTCTCTTCTCTGCAGACTTTCGCTTCTTCCCCCTTTCCACTGCGATCTGCAGCTCGCCCGCTCACGGAGCGCCCCCCTTCTTTCCCGGCCGAGGGGACGGCCCCTCTCCTGCCTACACCCACTCTCCTGCAGGGCGGTCTCCCCACTCCCCCGCGGGGCGGTCTCCCCCCACCGTTCCCGGGACCTGGCTCCCTGCTGGGGCGGAGGCAGGGACCAGGCGCCTTGCACAGTGTACTTATCCTGGGGTGTCTGCGGGGACAGCCTTCACATGAAGCTCTCTCCGCCTCCCTTTCTGTGAGACACACGCTGCTGGTCACTGCCTCTCCTGGTCACTGCCTCCCCTGGTCACTGCCCCCCCTGGTCACTGCCTCCCCTGGTCACTGCCTCCCCTGGTCACTGCCCCCCCTGGTCACTGCCCCCCCTGGTCACTGCCCCCCCTGGTCACTGCCTCCCCTGGTCACTGCCCCCCTCCTGGTCACTGCCCTCCCCTGGTCACTGCCCCCCCTGGTCACTGCCTCCCCTGGTCACTGCCCCCCCTGGTCACTGCCTCCCCTGGTCACTGCCCCCCCCTCACTGCCCCCCTGGTCACTGCCTCCCCTGGTCACTGCCCCCCCCTCACTGCCCCCCCCCCGTCACTGCCCCCCCTGGTCACTGCCCCCCCCCCTCACTGCCCCCCCCTGGTCACTGCCTCCCCTGGTCACTGCCCCCCGGGCAGTTGGCCACGTGCCGGTTGGTGGGATGGAGGCTGTGAGAGCAGCGGCAATAGGACGCAGTCCGGGGTCACACTGGTTCCCCCCCCCCCCCTCCCGCCACCCAGCCCTCGCCCTGGGGCTGACGTCCCGGAGCACACTGGCTCATAAAGGGCATGCGAGGTTTCATAGCTGTTTGGCGTCGAACTCAAACCTGTAAAAGGCAGCACTTCCAGGAAGCTTCCCTGGGACTGCTTCCGAAGAGGTGTGCATGTGCCTCTGGGTGTGTGTTCTCTGGGACTGCTTCCCGGAGAGGTCTGCATGTGTGTTCTCGCTCCAAAGATGCTCAGACTTGGTCTGGAGACCACAAGGTCTAGTCCATGCAGAGTGAGGAGGGCCGTCCGGATGGCCGCGGAGCAGTCTGTCGGGAGCCCCATAGAGGGGGCACTTCCGAAAGCCTGGGAATTTTCATGTTTTAAAAACCAGGCAGTTTATAAAAGTTAAACACTATGGAGCCGCTTTGTGATGGTGTGAAAAGCAGGCGCGGTGTGGGAGGGCGGGGAGGAGGACTGATAGGAAGCAGAAGTCAGGAAAGGCGAGGAAAAGCCGAGGAAAAGCCGAGAATGTTACAATAGAAATAGAAATGCTAATCACCAGGGGAACGGTTGACTCCCCGCCCCCGCTGAACAGCCAACAACTTTAATTCAAAACTCAATTAATACAGCTTTCCTTGTTAATGTATTTTAAAATGAGTAGCTTTTCTATAGTATAGGAATACTTGAACATGTGGGTAAGCTGAAGGAATGTTTCATAAGGGACACGGGATGGGTCCTATGTGCAAACATTTCCCAAGGAGCTGTAATTATTCTGTAGGTGTTTCTGACAGTAGAGTTTAATTTTTCTCACTACTCATTTACATAAAGGTTAAAAATGTGATGCCTGGTGCAAAAATGTCTCCTAATCCACACCAAGCCCCTCCCCTTTCATAATAACCCAACAGCCCAGAAACTGGAATTCCAGACATTAGATTTCACAGAAAAGACTAATTGCTTGCATGCATGTTGCACAAAGTAAATTCCTCTGTGGTATTGCTCAACCTAAGAGAATACAGTGATCCATTTCATAGCGAAAGGAAGTAGTAGTGGCCCTGATTTAGGGAAATCTAGAAACAAATTTCCGAATCCAGAGCTACATAACCTGTAGTACTTACCCTAGGTATTCTGGGTTAAGTGATATTATGTGGATACTTGTCAATACTGTCTGTCCCTGGACAGGCTTGTCAGGAGCTCATAACTGTGTCAGAACTGAAACTCTATGTGACTTTCAGCGTGAGGAAGAGTAAACTTAGGTCGATGCTTTCAACTAAAGAAATACATGGGCCCTGACCGGTTTGGCTCAGTGGATAGAGCGTCGGCCTGCGGACTGAAAGGTCCCGGGTTCGATTCCGGTCAAGGGCATGTACCTTGGTTGCGGGCACATCCCCAGTGGGAGGTGTGCAGGAGGTGGCTGATCGATGTTGCTCTCTCGTCGATGTTTCTGACTCTCTATCCCTGTCCCTTCCTTTCTGTAAAAAGTCAATAAAACATTAAAAAGAAATACCCAAGGATACATGCAAAGCGAGCACATTTTCCCAGTTTTAGCTACAACTAAGTCACGTGATCTGACACTGACTTAGTGTGCCAATAGGCCCCGTTGGGGACGCAGAGGCCTGCTACCACATGTAAGTACATATTTACACGCTGGCTTGTTTCCCCTTTGGGACTTTACGGTTTATTTTCCCTTTACTCGACTGTGGTCATTCACCGGAAATGTGGATCCTAAGCTCCGAACTTGCCTGATAGAAATACTGCCGGGGGATGAGATTAGCGGAAGTAAATACGGTTTCAGGCTTTTTAGGCCCAGACCATTACTACTTCTCACTGTATTTTAAGAACTAAGTTGACTTTTTAAATTTGTAAGAACCGAAAGGAGAAAGTCTGAGAGTTGGACCTACTTTAGCTGAAGCTATTACTATAAATCAGAGTTAAGATGACCAAGTGAGCTTTTCCCGAGCTTTTGTGTATTTCCGTTTGTGGTGGGGGGTGTTTTAAAAGGTTCCCCATTCGTTCTTTTGTCGGAGAAAATGCTAGTGTATTTATAGTGGTTTTTATATTCCTAAATAAAGATGTAAAACCTAGTGAGCCACACACATTCTTATTGTTAGAAGTGGATAGCGTTCATCTTGGGAAATCGTCTTTGCTGTCAATCACTGATGTCCACAGGAGGAGCGACGGAGAGGAGGGGAGGGAGGTGCAGAAACGCACCATTTCGTTTCGGGGGGGGGGGGGGGGAGGGGAGGCTGTAAACGCCAGTGTTTCGAGAGGCCGGACAGGGACCACGAACCAGGAAAGCAAGCGCGTGTGTGTTCGGCCACAGGGGGTGGTGGCCTGTGCGGAACTGAAGATGCGCCCCCCCTCCCCCCGAAGGCATGAGACTGCCATTTCCAGAAAGCCAACGTGGTGTGTTTTCTTTAATATGAAGGAAGCTCTTCGTCAGGCAGTGGAAGGCCCTACAAAGTCCCCAGGGGTTCGGTGTCACAGGTCTCCACTCCCATCCCCAGGTGTATCCTGATGCTGCGGTCCATGGCTGCTGGGGCCCCAGCCATTACATTGACTTCCCACGTCTCTCTCTAGAGGATGGGAGACAAAGGCTGTGATCGCTTCATTTCTAACTGAGGTTATTAAATCTTCATACCATTTCAGCCTACTTGCAGTTGGCCAGAATGTAGTCATACGGTTGCACAGACCTGCAAGGGAAGCTGGGAGATGTAGTCGATTAGCTGGTGACACTGGCAGCGTATTCTTACCAAACAGGGTTACGTATGTTACAAAGGATGTAAAAGGGAGAAGCGCTATTAGGAGGCAACTAGAGTCTCTAGACCAGGGGTCCTCAAACTTTTTAAACAGGGGGCCAGTTCACTGTCCCTCAGACCGTGGGAGGGCCGGACTGTAGTTTAAAAAAAAAAACTATGAACAAATTCCTATGTGCACTGCGGGCCCGGGACGCGTCGGCTGCTAAGCAGGACAGGCAGCGGCCTCCGGCGGGCCGGATCCATGTCCTCGGCGGGCCGCATGTGGCCCGCGGGCTGTCGTTTGAGGACGCCTGCTAGACCACAATGAGTGTAGGTGTTAGCCACTTTCAGTGGAATGGATAGATCTGGTTTTAACTGAATATAATTGAGTGGCCAGACCTACCCTGGTTATTGTTCAGACTATGCAGCCAAGAACACTGAATGGCACTGAAATATTAGATAACAGTTCTTTGTTTCCTTATCACCTTGCGATAAATTTAGAAGTACGTATAACTTCTATTCAAGCCAGAGTGAGGCTTTATTTTGATAAGTATTTTTTTTCCAAGAGAGATGAGAGAGAGATGCTCTATATTTGTTGACAAACACAATGTATATTTTGACCATGACTCTTCAGGTTAGCTGGGAAGCAATGCACAAATAAGTATGGAGCCGGCTGCGTTAAGGGTCACCTTACCAGCTCGTCGCTAACGTAGAGTCCAGCCTCCCTCCTTTCCAGGTGTCCTGAGTGAGTAGACGTAGATGGGCTGTGGGAGGCTCTCCGGGTGACACTGGTTTATGCTGGTGAGCGCTCTGTGTCCACTCTCTGCCTCACGTGCTTTTGATCTTGACGTGGACCAGTTGGCTTCTTGCTCCACGGCCACACGCTGACTTTGGTGATAACTTGCTCTTCCAACTATCCCTTTCGCTGAGAGCACCTGATGAAAGTTTGCCAATAAACTACTGCAAATTCACCTCCATTCCTGGAAACATAGCTCGAGGCCCAGATCCTCCTCTGTGGGATAGATGAATCATTCTTTGCAACGGACACACGTTACTCAAACTTATTTCTGGTCGAAGATACAGTTTTCTATTTTCACTCTTTTCTCACTTTTACTTCTTTTTGTTCACACTTTTAGCACCGTCACTGCAGGCAGGAGATTCACATGATCATTCTGGAAGGCACATAATGCAGGTGTGAGGAAGCTTTGTTTTGAGGATCTGGGATTTAGAAGATTGGAGTCCTGTTAATCCATGGCCACAGAATTCAGTCTTTTTTTTTTTTTAAATATATTTTATTGATATTTCACAGAGAGGAAGGGAGAGGGATAGAGAGCTAGAAACATCGGTGAGAGAGAAACATCGATCAGCTGCCTCCTGCACACCTCCCTACTGGGGATGTGCCCGCAACCAAGGTACATGCCCTTGACCGGAATCGAACCCGGGACCCTTCAGTCCGCAGGCCGACGCTCTATCCACTGAGCCAAACCGGTTTCGGCGTCTTTTTTTAATCCAACAGCTTGCTCCTACTTGAGGGGTAATTCATACATCATCACTTGGTCTTATACGACATTCATAAAATGTTTAAAAATAGATCAGTCATTTTTTGACCTAGTGATTTTTGCTCTTGGATCACAACCTTGAAAAGTTTTGATTTACATACGAGAGATGTAGTAATGGTAGGGGAAAAAGACTAAAATGGTTAAAGTTAATTGACCTAGTATATGAATTTGGGCAAATTGCACAGGATTATATAAGACACCGGAATTGTTAGGAAGATATTGACAATTCAGTTTTCCTCTAATTTCCGTCCATGCGAATTTCATCTAAATTTCGTGTGAGACTGTTGAGCTGTTATGTTCAGTATTTAAAAGAGTATCTACTCTTGGCACTTGTATGGGGAGTAGTATGTCCTATGGAAAATTTTGCCTTAAAGGTATGACCATATTAGTGCCTTCGTGTTTTTATTTTTAAAATCTGTTTAAAACAAAACCCTTTGAAAGAAGTCAAGGTGGTCCGATCTTGCACTTGAATGTATTCTGTAAGGAACACTGTATTAGGGAAATTATAATAGCACAGGATTTTCTGTACCCACATGTTGCTTTTCACAGAGAAGGCAGGAATGTTAATCATAGTGATAAATTAATGGCGCTTTATTCATGAAACTGTGTCCCTAAAGCTTTCTGGTATAATGCTTACACTCAAAAAGATTTATATGCTTTTTTCAAAGTTTAGATCTAGGAAGGAGGAAAGATCGTCACGGTTCTTTCTTCTTTTCCTTTTTGAGTGTCTGCTCACTCGGAGTTAAAAAGCAGTGTCCAGGTGACCACAGACTACCTTACTGGTGGGGACACTGCTGGCAACAGAAGCATCCAGCCGCAGGCTCTAACCTCAGTAAGTGAAGTGAGCCGGGACGGCCATCACTGGGACAGCGCATGGTGCTGGTCCCACCTGCGGGTCCTTCCCCCTCCCCGAGCCTCAGGCCCTCACCTGGAACCGGGGAATGGCACGCAAGCCTGTCTGTCACGTGAGGGGACCCGTAGAAGGCCACGTGGGAATTTTACCTGAAGGCGATTTTGGGCCACGGAAGTGGTTCCACAATCTGATTTCAGTCGTCACAAACCTTAGGGGTCTGTTTTCAACTTTCACCAAATCTTTGAATTCGTGTGAAGAACCGTCTGGACTTGTTCTTCTTCTGTATTTTGTTCCTTCTCCATCTTTGGGGGGAACTTGATCCACCAATCATGCTCTCTTTTCCATGACTTCAACCATTTCCTCCCCATGGACTCTCCCCCTTAGCCCCTAACTCAGCCGTGGGCAAACTACGGCCCGCGGGCCGGATCCGGCCCGTTCGGCTGTTCTATCCGGCCCGTGGAGCCGAAAGAGCGGAGGGTTCTCTTGCTCTCCCCTCTGCTCCTTTACTTTGAATTTATATTAGTTCACACAAACACTCCATCCATGCTTTTGTTCCGGCCCTCCGGTCCAGTTTAAGAACCCATTGTGGCCCTCGAGTCAAAAAGTTTGCCCACCCCTGCTAACTCCTGCTTGGAGGAGAGTGGGGTTTTCTGTCGGCCTCCAAGCCCTCACCCGTCCCACTGACCCCTGACCTTTGCTCCACTCATCTGTCCAAGCCGGTCTGGGAGGACAAGGACTGAAACGTGTGATGTCCCAGTGGCCCCTTCACCTCTTACTGTTCTAGGCTTTTCTCCCTCATTGATGGCACCGAGCTCCAGCCGTCCTGCAAGGCTCGCTCGGAAGGTCCTCCCTCTCCCTGCTGGTCTTCCTCTCAGCTTCAAGGACTCCTATCCGCCTGTGGCCCTTAGCGCTTGGTTCCCTCCGAGGACTTGGTTGACCGGTCCTCTCTGTGTGTTCTCTTCCTAGGCCATCTAGGAATCTCACCCTCAGCCTTTAGCTTCACAGCTAAATGCTGGTCATTCTTAAGTCTCTCTCTCTGCAACCCTGACCTTCCGCATGAACTTCAGAATACCCAGCTCCCCACTGCAGGCACCATAACCACTTCCCGTTTAGTGTTTCCCGAACTCGGCCCATTATCTGCCTTCCAAGGCGGGGTCCTCTTCTTATGCAGTCCTTGAATCCGTTCATGGCAGCAGAATCCTGCCTGGTCTTTCAACCAGAAATTCTGATCAGTCACTAAGTTTGACCATTTTACCTACTACATATTTTTCAAATACACTCCTCTCCCTCTGTGGTATAAATACCTGGGTTCTGGCCCTCATCACCATCATTGCATGTTCCTTCAGTAGCATCTACATCTGTCTCCTTGCTTCCCGAGTGGCCACTTCCCACCTGAATGGATAACCTCCTCTGTTGCCACTGAGATATGTAACTAAGATCCGGTCATGTCAGTACCTTTCATAAAACCTCACCGACTCCCAGAACTTGAAGGAAAAATAATGTTCAAGCTCCTAAGCCTGGAATATAAGACCTCCCAGGATCTGGCCCATTTCTAGAATTTTAGTCTCATCAGCTTTATTATCTGCCTCAAAGTAAGTAATTGCTTATATTTCTCACCTCTCACTACACACACACACACACATGCACACACATACTTTCCCATGTTTTAATTTCTGCTTTCCATGTTGCACTTCATGTCATGAATTTATTGTATGTATTAGGTACATAATAGTTATTCCATGCTTATATGCCAAATGAGTGTTATTTTTAAAAATCTAAAAAAATCTTTCTACCATTTAGTCATTTAAGTATGAGTGAACTGATTTCAAATTAAGGTTTTGTAAATTATATTTGCGTATTGGGGCAGTTTTCTTGATTTCTCTATGTGTTGGGTTTTTTTCATCTATAAAATTGGAATGATAATATTTACCTCAAATAATTACCGTGTGTATAAACCACATACAGAGTAGTAAGGCTCCCAGCAAGTAGTAAGCCCTCATCAATCCACAGATGAGATTATTACCCCGTTAGTATTTACTAATACAGCAAGTAAAATAAGTGCTTATTAGGTGATTATGAGAACCAAAATGTTAGCTGCTATAAACAAAACAACTTGTGCTCTCAAAGAGATTAGTCTAGGGCAGTGGTCGGCAAACTCATTAGTCAACAGAGCCAGATATCAACAGGACAACGATGGAAATTTCTTTGGAGAGCCAAATTTTTTGAACTTAAACTTCTTCTAACGCCACTTCTTCAAAATAGACTCGCCCAGGCTGTGGTGTTTTGTGGAAGAGCCACACTCAAGGAGCCAAAGAGCTGCATGTGGCTCTCGAGCTGCAGTTTGCCAACCACGGGTCTAGTGTAAAACCTAAAATGCAAATTTCATCCAGTATTCTATTATGGTCATTTTGACAACGCATCAATAGTTTCATCAAATACTTACTGGGCTGTATTTTAAGCCATTTAAAAAGTTGGTTACTCAAAGAGAAGAGTTTTATTGTATTGCCTCCTTGTGTAGGTTACTCCTGGCAAAACAAAAGAGACCTTTTCCGTTGGGGATGTCTAATGGCCGTGTGATCTGAACCGTCACTCCCCGGTCCTGTTTCACAGTCCTCTCCCCCACGCTTCCTTCTCCGCGATCGCTCCCAGTGTGGGAAGCCAGTCCATGCCAGCCTGCTGCCTCCTGCCTGGCTGCCAGCTCCCTGCGCCTCAGGGCTGACTGAGAATCGATGGTCCTGAGCGCCTCGGTGAACGCGGAGCCTCCGTGAACGTGGAGTGTTGGCCCACCCTGCATTGCCTGGCTGCACCTGGGCCTGCAGGAAGTGCTCCCGCACAGGGCTGACAGGGCGGCTCCCAGGGGTGCTAGATGCGGGGGTAGGGGCCTGTCTTTCCCAGGGTCTGCGTGCTCTCTCCCTGCCCAAGGGCTGCTGGTTCTCCACCCGCTTCGCTTCCGGGACTCCCACGATGTGGGGTTTAACTCGGAAGAGGTCTGCGCTGGTGCCACCCAGTAATGTGCAGCTGTGAATGACCCCCTTCACCAGGGCCGCTGCTCTGTGCTCGTTCGGTGGTGCTCAGCTCTAGATGTTTTCAGGGCGGGACTCTAAAATAAGGACGGGGGACGGAGCCAGGCCAGGTCCTGCGTAGAGATTTAATGTCGTCATTGACCTGACAGAGCAGGTCCTTGCTTCTTACCTGCTCCTGAAGCAGAGGAGCTTGTGGGATCCACCCACGCTGGTCTGAAAGCGCTTTTCAGCCTTTTCTTACTCACCCCCCACCCCCCGCCAGAGCTTCATATTGAACAAGTGGTTAAGTGGCGGTGTAATTCGTGTTTCTCATGTTACTGCTAACATTTTAGCTAGAATTTCTGCTGGGATGGACTGGTGACAGTGAGTTTAACTGGTTACCAGGGAGGGTTAGCTGCACAGCGAATGCGCCCCGTGTCTGGCCTCGGGCTGCAGGCAGACACCTCTGAAGTGTTACCGGCGAGGGCGGACGGGCACTGGCCCCGCCAAGGCAGGTGGGTGATTCGGACACGAGCATGTTCTGTTACTGGAGTTTGTACTGGAAAGAAGACTTGGGCCAGGGAGGGAGGGCCAGGGGGTCATTCCGCGAGGAGCTCGTGTTCCAGCCACGAGGTGCGGTGAGAGTTACGTCTCCCTAAGAAACGCTCACTTCTCTCTCCAGTCTTTCTCCACGTCCCCTGAGATCTTCACGCTCCTGGTGGGAGTTTTTGCTCGGGATCTTATTTCCTGCCTTTAAGCATAGCAAAACTGAGCTGAATTTTGCTGATAAATAAGTAATAAATTCCTGAGTCAATGGGGTCCTCATTTAGCCTGGGAATATTTCAGTAAACTGAAAAAAAAAAAAATCCATTTGTTTTGTGTTTTTTTTTAAAATTTTTATTTATTTTTGCGAATCCTCACCCAAGGACATTTTTTCCATTGGTTTTTAGAGTGAGCGGAAAGGAGGGGGAGAGTCAGAGAGACACATGGATGGGTTGCTTCCCGCATGCCCACCACCAGGGCTGGGATCGAGCCTGCACCGAGGTATGTGCCCTTGGCTGGAATCGAACCCGAGACCTTTCAGTCTGCGGGCTGATGCTCTATCCACTGAGCCACACCAGCTGGGGCTGTTTTGTTTTTTTTAAACGTGGGGTAATTCCTGCCTGTAGAAAATGAGACAAAATTGAAACAGAATCAGTTCCATGGAGATAAATCAGTGGATCCATTCACAGTCCCACAGGCAGCGTTGGGTCTGGGTACTTCAAGGATGACGTGTTAACGTGAAGATAGTATTTTCACATTATAATGAAATTAGTACTTTTATGATATTTTGGTCTGTCCAGCATTTAAGTATGTCCGTCGCCCTGCCCGGGGCACCCTCGCCTGAGCCACCTTGTGCCCCATCCCCGTCTGTCCCAGGGAGGCAGCGCTGCTGTGCCCTGGGAGGGCAGGCCCCCCGGAAGAAAGCAGGCAGCTTTACTTTATTTTTTAGGGAAATATGCTTTCCCCCTCCTTTCTGTCTCCAGGAAAGGCCTTCGATTCTGCTGAGCTGGGAACCTCAGCCACTGAGCTGGGAACCTCAGCTGGTGACAGTCAGCCACCACCTCCGAGCCCAGGGGCTAGGCCAGGGGTGGGCAAACTTTTTGACTCGAGGGCCACAATGGGTTCTTAAACTGGACCGGAGGGCCGGAACAAAAGCATGGATGGAGTGTTTGTGTGCACTAATATAAATTCAAAGTAAACATCATTACATAAAAGGGTACGGTCTTTTTTTATTTCAATAGTTTTATTCATTTCAAACATTTTAACAAGAAGAATGGAAACACTAATTATTATAATTTGAAACTTCAAAAAATGGAGGAATCATAGCACAATAACATACCTTATATTGAAGATGGCAAAGGCAACATAAAATTGCCTGACAAAGGAAAGGTACAAAAGCCTTTCAAATTAAACTTAAATAGAATAAAATAATTTAAAACTAAAACAAATAGAAAAGAACAAAATGTGTAAACAGTAAATTAAACATTTTCTTTAGTGCAACTTCCAAATGATGCCCGGGACGTAGATGGAGATGGCAATGTAGACTGGGTTGAAAGGTTTTTGGTCTTTAAAACATCACCTTCAGTGGGAACAGTGTTGTTGGTCTCCTTTTTAGCTAATGCTCTGATCCTGTGCTCTCCAGGGGCGTGTCTCCTTCCATCACCACGATCACGTGTCTCCGCATTCCCAGGGTGATGTCGGGGGACGCGTCTGCGGGCATTGCAAGGAGCCTCTGGAAGATGGAGAGGTTGTTCCTTCTACTGAATGGGGATATAAATCCACCCACTCAGAAGAAGGAGCTGTGGCCATGTTTCCCGACGTTGCCATGTTAACACTGCTGCTGGTGAAGGAGCGGAGGGGAGAGCAAGAGAACCCTCCGCTCTTTCGGCTCCGGATCCGGCCCGCGGGCCGTAGTTTGCCCACGGCTGGGCTAGGCCTCCCTGGCCTCCCTGGCCGCTGTTCCCGGTGTGTGTCCGGCCGCGTGTCCGTCCAGGGAGGAGCGCAGCCACAGCGATGCGGCCTCTGCTTCCCCTCGGGCGCGTTGCTGAAATACCGTCGAAGCACAGCTGCTAACTTCAAACTGGACCAAGACGCGGGCAATCGGCGTTCCAGTTGGGCCCGATCGCGAGAGAACGTGGTGATTGGGGCGGGACCCGCAGTCTCCTCCCCAGGACCCCTGGGACAGGCGGTGCAGGGCCTTCCTGCCCCGAAGGCCTGTGCCCACAGGAGGGTCACGCACACTTACCCCGGCGCGGGGCCAATGTGGGGTGCCCCCCGCGAAGAACCCCGTCTGCGTGCTGGTGGGCCGAGGCCGATGCGCACCCTGTAGTAATGGGTTCCGTACTTTTAGGTTAGGGCTGTGGTTGGCAAACCGCGGCTCGCGAGCCACATGCGGCTCTTTGGCCCCTTGAGTGTGGCTCTTCCACAGAATACCACGGCCTGGCGCGTCTATGTTGAAGAAGGGGCGTTAGAAGAGGTTTAGTTTAAAAAATGTGGCTCTCCAAAGAAATTTCAGTCGTTGTCCTGTTGGTATTTGGCTCTGTGGACTGGTGAGTTTGCCGACCACTGGGGTAGGATGTGGAGTTTGGATCCAGGTTTCTGCAGGATATTCACCCAGGATTCCTTTAAAGAACACAGCTCCCAATTTATCACTTTATGAAAAGATCTTCTTTTCAGCCAATGGCTTTACAACAGCGTTTTCAGACACTGCTGCCAGGGAGGTGGAGCAGAAAGAGTTCTGTCACCTGCTGGGAACTGTGCAGACTCCAGGTTAATTTAGAAATTCCCAGTTCCAGAGAAGATAGGGACATGCACCAGGTGCTGTGTTACACTGTAACAACCATACGTGTATGTGTGCATCGGCGACTTTTATTGCCTCCACTTTTAATGCACCAATTTTAATTAAATGTAAAATTCAATCAATTTCACTTAATAAATTAAGTTACCTGTACTGGAATGTCTTTTCAGACCAACCATTCTACCTTATTGTTCTGTTTGTATTAACATGATGCAAAGACTAAGTTATCTATAAATCATTTGTTTTTATTGGGAATGTTGGTTAGATATCAAACAGTTATTCAGCCCGGCCAGTGTTGCTCAGAGGTTGAGCATCGACCTATGAACCAGGAGGTCACGGTTCGATTCCCGGTCAGGGCACAGGCCTGGGTTGCAGGCTGGATCCCAGTATGGGGTGTGCAGGAGGCAGCCGATCCATGATTCTCTTTCATCATTGATGTTTCTCTCTCTCTTCCTCTCCTTTCCTCTCTGAAATCAATAAAAATATATTCAAACCAAACCAAACCATACAGTTATTCAAAATGATCTTGCATCATGATACACATAACATTTCTTTTTCCAGCTGGGCAATGCACTGTTCTCTTGAATAGTCAGCTTCACCTGTCCGTCAGTTGGTAATGCTCGCTCATTCATTCCCCTCCTCCCCCCCAACCCCCCCCCCCCCCCCCAGTGTTTCCAGATCATAAGCCAAAGGAGATCCCTTCTCAGAGGCCAGGCTGAGGTCTGCTGTGCTGGCCAGTGGTCTGTCACCAGCTGACATTTATTTGTAGAGTTCTCTGCCTCTATAAGTGATAACACCACACTACATTCCAGCAGGAGTTTACCGTTGACTCATTTGTGCACAAATAAAACCTAAGAACCTTAATTTACAGATGAGGAAGCTGAGACTCGTAAGAGATACAGGATGCAGTGGGTGTTGGACAGACGTGTAGAACCTCAGTGTCCTGGCTCCCAGTCCACAGCTCGTCCCGTTGTGTGCTTTGGAGAGGGAAAGGGAAAGGAGAGAGAGAGAATCGTAGTCACCAGGAAAAGCGCCCCGTACTGTCTGAAGGTCGTTTTTGTTCAGGGCTGCGTCCTTAGAGACCTCAGTGGGACCACACCTGAGGCAGACGGTAATGAAGGGGAGTGTTGTTTCATCTTGTAGAATCTTTGATTTTTTAAAAAATATATTTTATTGATATTTTACAGAGAGGAAGGGAGAGGGATAGAGAGTCAGAAACACCGATAAGAGAGAAACATCAATCAGCTGCCTCCTGCACACCTCCCACTGGGGATGTGCCCGCAACCAAGGTACATGCCCTTGACCGGAATCGAACCTGGGACCCTTCAGTCCGCAGGCCGACGCTCTATCCACTGAGCCAAACCAGTTTCGGCAAATCTTTGATTTTTTAAGACTCTTTTCAGACCTGGAATTTGAGGGTTATTGTGAAGAGCTGTAGTGAACAGGAAATAACCAGACAACTTATCATTTACCCAAGTGAAGATTTTACTTGAGATGAAACAGGAAACCGTGTGAGTGGGAATCCACATGGAGATGGAAACATGCAGTCAAGGACATGAGCCCAACATACTTTGGAAAGAAAAAATAACGCTGGCTTAGCATTCAGGGAGACAACTCTAACTCTTAGGCTTTCTGTTCTGGCCTTATATTCTCCACTGATTAGAAAATTAACGAGGTAGTCATTGGCCAGGTATTACTGAGTGCTTCCTCCATCCCAAGATCCTAAGCACTGTGTTGGAAGTAGGAAAAAAAGTAACAATGGTCTTCATATTTGAAGAGTTGCAATAGGAGAGATACAACTAGCTATAAATATTTGTAAAGAAAATTGATGGCTATAGAAGGAACAGCATGCATGCAGACGAACTTAAGCTGGTCTGTAAATTAATTGAAAGCTATAAAGACCAGTCATTGGAACCAAACATTTTAAGTAGGAGGATTTCCAATGAAAATGTTTATTTGCTAAGAAAATAATTTCCATCCTGCTGTGCTGATGTTGTTTAAAATTAAAATATTTGTTCAAGTGTCCATGTAGGTTACAAATGAGTTAAAAATGTAATCACCTGCCGAAATATTTTACTCATTTGTGTGAATGCTGCCCATTGATAACCAATCAAATTGCCAATAACAGACACTTGTCTGACGTCCCTGTGCCAAGCCAAGTGGTATGGTGCCCTCAATTGACGTGTTCTATATAATAAAAGCCTAGGTGGCGTCACGCGCGATGCCCTCGCATGACATTATTACAAGATGGCCGCCGCGACATCGTCACAAGATGGCCACCACAAGATGGCTGTCACAAGATTGCCACCACAAGATGGCCGGCAGGGGAGGGCAGTTGGGGGTGATCAGGCTGGCAGGGGATAGCAGTTGGGAGCAACCAGGCTGGCAAGGGAGGGCAGTTGGGGGCCATCAGGTTGGCAGGGGAGGGCAGTTGGGGGCCATCAGGTCGGCAGGGGAGGGCAGTTGGGGGCAATCAGGCCAGCAGGGGAGCAGTTAGGCGTCAATCAGGCTGGCAGGCAGAAGCGGTTAGGGACAATCAGGCAGGCAGGCGGGCGAGTGGTTAGGAGCCAGCAGTCCCGGATTGTGAGAGGGTTGCAGTCAGACATCCTGCGAGAGGTCCCAGATTGGAGAGGGTGCAGGCTGGGCTGAAGGACCTCTCGTGCATGAATTTCGTGCACCGGGCCTCTGGGTTATTGATAAATTCAGAAGTAGAATCCTTGGTGCCTGGCCTTGGGAAGTTTCCCAGTTAGTTGCAAAGTAGACACGGGAAATAATTAGGTTAAGAAACAGGATCCAGCCCTAGCCGGTTTGGCTCGGTGGATAGAGCATCGGCCTGCGGACTGAAGGGTCCCAGGTTCGATTCTGGTCAAGGGGACATGCCCTGGTTGTGGGCTTGATCCCCAGAGGGGGTCATGCAGGAGGCAGCCCATCAATGATTCTCTCTCATCATTGATGTTTCTATCTCTCTCTCCCTCTCCCTTCCTCTCTGAAATCAATAAAATATATTTTAAAAAAAAGAAAAAAGAAACAGGATCCATAAGCACTGAGCCCAAAACACTGGCCTTTCGAGAATGAGCCTGGAGTGAGCTCAGGAGAGGGAGCCTTGGCGGGAGGCCTGTGTGAGTGAGGGTCGGGAAGGAAGCGGACAGGAGAGTGGTGCCGCAGGAGCGTGGCAGGGTTCCTGGAGGAGAGCAGTCGCATCTCTGTCGCTGGGTCCCGGGGACCCCCAGAAGGCGGTGGAGCGAAGTGCTGAGGCTGGCAGGGTGCAGGTTTCTCACTGTAAGAGCGTAGTTGTCCAAACAGTTAAGACTCAGAGCCACCTTTCCAGGGCTGTGACTTCTCATTCCTGCTACTATGGTCAGGCCCCACTCCCTTGACGGGGAGATCTTCTAAGAGATGCATTGCTAGGCGATATGGTGACGGTGTGGACATCATAGAGTTGTACCTACACAAACCTAGGTGGTGTAGCCTACTACACACCCAGGCCGTATGGTCCAGGGGTGGGCAAACTTTTTGACTTGAGGGCCACAATGGGTTCTTAAACTGGACCGGAGGGCCGGAACAAAAGCATGCATGGAGTGTTTGTGTGAACTAATATAAATTCAAAGGAAAGGAGCGGAGGGGAGAGCAAGAGAACCGGATAGAACAGCCGGATCCGGCCCGCGGGCCGTAGTTTGCCCATGGCTGGCGATGGCTCCCAGGCTACAAACCAGGACAGCACATTACTGTACAGAACAACATGCGATTAAATCAAGCACTAGAACGAAAGATGCAACCAAGAGACTGGTTGACACACGAGGCTGCTGAGAGCGTAACACGGCCCACTGTTGAACTTTTTCTTGTAAGTGGGAGGAGTACCCTCCAAAATAGTGATAAAGAAGTGTCATAGAGTGCACACATCAACAGGTTGTGTGACAGGCAGTGCAGTAGGTTTGCGTATACCAGCATCACCCGGTGAATAACGCTATGACAGCGGCTGTGAGGTCACTAGGTGATAGGGATTGTTCGGCTCCGTTATAATCGTACGGGACCATGACAGAAGCCGTCTGTGGCACATACTGTTTATTGAGCTCTGAGCTCATTTCCCAGAGTGGCCATTGAGGTCGTATATTTAACTAAAATCCTCTCAGCTAATTACAGTTCCATATTGTTTTCTAATCCTAAAGACCCACTGGATATTATGAATGAAATGATGGATACAATCTGTTTGTGTTCCCCGGTGCTAATCATTTGAGTTCTAGGAAATATTTGTAATGCTGGTGAGGTATTGTGCAAAAATAGAACTGTGATCAGTGGGTGAGATAAGAGAATTGCATCAAATCATCGCTGGCTTGCTGATTTGTAATCTATATGCGATAAGAACACTTGTTACCACAAAATTAACACAGATTTTCATAAATTACTCAACAGAGTCATTACGAGGAAGTCAAGTCATTGCACGTATCTTTAGCTATTACCGTGCGGATCCTCAGAGACTCTTCTATTAATTACTGGTGTGATTACCTAAAAACTTGGACTTTCTGATTCACACTCCGCCAATATTTGTTGCCACGTACCGTGTTCGAGGCATTGTGTGGAGCTGTAGGAATACCACAGTCCCTGCACTCACGAACTCATAGCCTCTCTGGAGAGAGAGGGAAAAGGAAATATATAGAGTGGGAATGCTATACCAGTGTAGTTGTCCCAAATAAAATATTTTCCCTATTTAGGTCAAGAAATAGTCATATATGCTTAACTAATATCAGGTAAAATAGTTTATGTTTTCATTGATTTCATGGATGGGAAAAAATGTTAACTTGTTTCCCCAAACCGGCACATACCAGGAGGGGCAGGGCATTTGGACCACACTCTTGGCCACGTTCGATCTCAGACAGGAACACCGCAGGACACTTGGCTCCGCGAAGAAGCAGCCGCGTTCTGTGTGTGTGATTCAAAGCACATGCCGGCCGCGCTCCGGGGCTGCCGTGGAAGGCGGGGGGCAGGCAGCAGTGAGGGTGCGCTCGGGGTCTGCTTTGTCCATCCGGCTGGCCAAGTGCTGCCAGAGCCCTTCCTCCCGCACAGCGAGACGGAGGATCGTGTTCGTGATTTGTTGCTCCACTTAAGCGACGAGATTGTATTCCTTTCCTTCAGACCTTTTCCTTTAACCATCTTGTACATGCCGTTAGCTCAACGCATACTTTACATTCTTGTGTATCACCGTGGTGTTTTCTTAACTTATTCTCGGGTTAAGCTTCCAGATGTGTTCTTATTTGTAAATGCTTTAATAAACTTGGAAGAAACTAACTAAAAAGAAACAGATTTGAAAAACTGTCACTTTTAATGTGACCTAACAGTGTCAGCATTGCTTGTATTCAGCTTCCCGGGATCTCACCACGCTCGTTCAGAACCCTCGCTGTGCTCTCTTCTATCTCTCTATCATCTGTCATCTACCTATTATCTATCTATCTATCTATCTATCTACTTACCATCTTATCTATTATCTATCTATTATCTATCTATCATCTATCTATCTATCTATCATCTATCTATCTATCATCTATCATCTACCTATTATCTATCTATCTATCTATCTACTTACCATCTTATCTATTATCTATCTATTATCTATCATATATCTATCATCTATCATCTATCATATATCTATCATCTATCTATCTATCTATCTATCTACTTACCATCTTATCTAATATCTATTATCTATCTATCATCTGTCTATCATCTATCTATGTATCTATCATCTATCTATTATCTCTCTATCATCTATCATCTACCTATTATCTATCTATCTATCTATCTACTTACCATCTTATCTATTATCTATCTATTATCTATCTATCATCTATCTATCTATCATCTATCTGTTATCTATCTATCATCTATCATCTACCTATTATCTATCTATCTATCTACTTATCATCTTATCTATTATCTATCTATCATCTATCATCTATCATCTATCTATCATCTATCTATCTATCTATCTATCTATCTATCTATCATCTATCTATCTATCATCTATCATCTATCTATCTATCCATCTATCTATCTGGAGGGAATTTCATGCAACCGGACAGAATGCTTAGCTGCCGCTGCATTATAGTCTGGGAGCTGAGTGCTGTCCGGGGAGGCGGGTGGAGTAGAGAGGCAGGCAGAGCTCCTGCACGGCCACATTAACAGTTGTCCAGGCTACATTTCCATTCTGATGACGAGATGTTACTTTTCCGCTACCATGGCAACTAATCCGCAATGATATTTCCACTAGCTCATTGCAATTTTATAGAGGGACCTAGTAACCATATGCACATTATATTGTACTGTATGAATTCATGCCGGATTTTATAATAGCTTTTGTCAGACATTTCAGAAGAAAATGTGATTTCATACTGTCAGTTTAATCAGATTTATTATTAGATGACTGATTCAAATATTTGCCCCAACATATAGTTGAGAAGCATCTATATATTTTGGGTATGCAAAAATCAAATTATGTTTTAAATTATTTAAACTTTATTTTTATTACACCAACATTCTAGCTTTTTGTAAATATTTTTTTTAAAAGTAAGAGAAAAAGCAACTGTCCGTACTCTCCCTCCCACCACTGTGGGCATCTTCACCGGAGGCCCGCCAGCCTCCGCCTGTGCCCCGGCGTGTGCCGGCCTCCGCCTGTTGAATGCGGTGTCTGCGGGGCCTCTGTCATGAGCGCAGGCAGCCAGACTCTTCAAGTCCATGTGGGAGGGCCAGGCCGTCGGGACAGACCAGAACATGAAGCACAGGTGCAACCTCCCAGTCCCTTATCAAGGGATGCTATATTGACACTTGATCTTAGCTCAAAGGCCGAGGAGAAATAAAAATAATACATGGTTTGTTTTCAAATGTAATATAAATGATAACTTCATGGTGTTTTTATTTTATTTTTTAATTCTACAATTTTCAACGTAAAGTCAAAAACGATCTCTCCAAAAATGGAAAATGGCAAATGAATGTGTTTAACAACCGTTTGTTGGGTGGGATGTGACAGGTACAACCGTGGCTCTGAGGATGCCGCCGTGAGCAGGTCTCGGGCCACGCGGCCAGAACCCTCCTGCGGGATGTGGCTGGCACATGGTGGTCCTGCCGGGAGGCCCAGGCGCTGGTCCCTGCAGCCTATGGAGGCCTCACCTCACGGGGCACGGAGAGTGGAGTCGGTGGATGGCACTGTGACTGCCAGGCAGCTGGCTGGAAGAAAGGGAGATGCACTGGGATTAACTGGGTAGCCTCGATGTCATTACTAGGGTCTTTATAAAAGTCAAACCTTAGAGGGAGGGTAGGGGAGGGCCGGGGGGAGGTCAGAGACCCTCCATAGGACTTGTGTGCAGGCACGTAAGCCTAACCAATGGACACAGACACTAGGGGGTGAGGGCAGGTGCTGGGGGTGGGAGTGGCCGGGGAGAGGTCAGTGGGGGAAAGGGAGACTTATGTAATACTTTAAGCAATAAAGAATTTTAACAAGGCAGAAGCGATGTAGTCAGGGGAGAAGATAGAACAGGCAGGCTCAGAGCGAGAGCTTTGAAGGGCTGGTCTGCAGGCTGTGGAAACCGAGGGGTCCCTGCGTGAAACAGTGCAAGTGGCCCCTGGAGGCTGGAGAAGACAAGGGAATGGCTTCTCCTCCGGGCCTGTGGGGCGGCGGTTCAGACCCCCCCCCCCCCCCCCAGAGCTGTAAGATGCTACCTGTGTGTTGTGAGGACGGTACGTCTGCAGTGATCTACGGCAGCAATACCCGGCTTACAACCACACACGGGGGAAGAGGGAGGTGGGAGGAAGAGCCGGAGACCTCGCATGTGGGATGGATTGGCCTAGGGTGCTGGCTCGGGAGGGTCCCGCAGCCAGGAGCCCAGGAACGTGGCAGGCCCAGGGGAGGCGGGAGGCGGGAGGCGGGAGGCGGGATGGATTCCCCATGAGGCCCAGAGCAGGCCAGCGCCTTGCTGTTAGCCAGTCAGGCCCATGGGCCTCCCGGCCTCCCGCCTGCAGGGCAACCAATGGTGGCGTCTTAAAACCACCACGGCTTGGGCTGTTCATACAGCAGGTGTGGGGGAAGGCAGGCGCTGAACACAGCATTTCTTGTAAAAAATGGACAATTCCGATGATAGTGGCATAAAGGAGTTAATACAGAGTGGGGTTCTGGCGCTGTGTGGCCCAGGATGACACCCACTAGCCACCTCGTAGCTACTTAAACTTAAATTAATTTAAACATCAGGATGTAAGTCTGCTGGTGTGGCTAGTGAGTCGGCTTTGGGCAGGGAGGCAGGAGAGCATGCCCTCACCACAGAGGGGCACTCGGCGGCGGCTGGAGCCTGGCCCCGTGGGCACGGGGGGCACCGGTCCCGGGAGACCTGAGTGAAGGCCATGGGCGCGGGGAAGGCGTGGGAAGGGCATTCCGGCCGAGGGAGCCCAATGCAGAGGGATCGGTGTCTTCAATAACACAGGGAGGCGGTGAGAGCGTTTGAGACATAATGAACTTTTATTTTAAACTACCCGTAAAGTACTCATCCATCCATCCATCCATCCATCCATCCATCCATCCATCCAGTAAGCATTTTCTGACGGCCTAGTCTGTGTCACGGTTCATGCCAGGTAAATATAAGCACCTTTAAATGTGCAGAGGACAAAACTCCTGGAACTCACAGGCTGGGCGTTTTCCTTGTAGCAGGGGTCCTCAGACTTTTTAAACAGGGGGCCAGGTCACCGTCCCTCAGACCGTGGGAGGGCCGGACTACAGTTTAAAAAAAAACTATGAACAAATTCCTATGCGCACTGCGGGCCCGGGACGCGTCGGCTGCTAAGCAGGACAGGCAGCGGCCCCCGGCGGGCCGGATCCATGTCCTCGGCGGGCCGCCTGTGGCCCGCGGGCCGTAGTTTGAGGACCCCTGTAAAAGTGATGGCTCCCTGGCTGCTTCAGAGGCCCTGGACTCAGGTTGGGGGGGAGGTCAGCGGCGGCCTGCTCTGTCCGGGGAGCCAGGCCCGAGGGGCCGCGGGGGGCCGCTACCTGGGACGGCCCACCTGCCCGGCGGCAGAGGCAGAGGCTGGTCGTCTATGGAGCGGACTCCACGGGGCCACGGCGCCAGGGGCCTCAGGAGAAGCTGGAGAAGCGGGGCCATGACCAGGCTCACCGTGGGGCGCTGGGTGGAGGCCTGCCGCTGAGCCCGGGCCCTCGAGCTCTGTCTGGCCCGTGGCGGCCGGTGGTCCTGGCGGCTGCGCGTGCCCCGTCCCGTGCTCTTTGCAGCTTAGAGCGGAGATGCTGACTCCCACGAACATGTCTTACGGGGAAACCAGGCTCTGCAGTGGGTGTCTCCCTTCAGGAATCCAGAGCACGTGTGTGTGTGTGTGTGTGTGTGTGTGTGCACGCGCGTGCATGTGCGCGTGTGTGCTCGTGTGTGCGTGTGTGCGCGCATGTGCGCGTGTGTGCTCGCGTGTGCGTGTGTGTGCGTGTTGAGTGCGCGCGTGTGTGCGCGCGCGTGTGCGTGTGTGTGCGTGTTGAGTGTGCGTGTGTGTGCGCATGTGCGTGTGAGTGTGTGCGCGTGCGTGTGCGTGTGTGTGCGTGTGAGTGTGCGTGTGTGCGCGTGTGTGTGTGTGCGTGCGCGTGTGTGCGTGTGTGCGTGTGTGCGTGTGTGTGTGTGTGCGCGCGTGCATACCGGTGCACTTTCTGTTGGACCATTTGCCTTAGCTTTTTCCTTTAAACGGTTTTACTTCGGATGCGATGCCATTGACTCGTAAGGATGGTCATTAGCGTGATGGAAGGTGCCAGGGCGTGCCGAGGAGCGGCTGCGGGCTCCATAGCCGGGGCATGTTGGGGAGCTGTGCTCCCAGGTAACGTGGCCTCCAGGGGGCCTGTTCAGGCGCTGCCCCCCAAGGCACACGCAGCTTCGGGGAGTGGGGGAGGGGAGGATGGTTTCCAGATGTGGGAACGCGTGTGTTGGCAGCTGCTGCGGAGGCAGCCTGGCCAGAGCGGAGCCAGCCCGGCCAGCGGAGCCAGAGAGCATCGAGGCGGGGCGGGCTGAGCCAGGGCGGCAACACGGGGGCCCCGTCACTGCCTGGGGGGGCAGGCCTGCCTGTGCTGGGCGCACACACCTCACCACGGCTCTGCCCGCCTTCCTGCCCCTTCACGGCCCTCCCTGTAACCCCGAGGTGGGTGCGATCACCAGGACCCTCTTCCTGGCTCATGTGCTTGTTGGACTTGAGGGGGTCGGTACCACGTGCTGCCTGCGGTCAGACCCCCCGTCTGCACACCCTCGGGCTTTCCCCCACCCTCCACGAGGCCTTGACTGGGCTGCTGAGCGCCTGCTCCGTCCAGGGTCTCCATCCGAACCACGGAGGTCACGCTGACATTGCCAAAGGCCCGTTATGAGAAGCGGATGAAATCATGTATGTGAGGCTCACACATGAATGGATGAATGGACTTCTCTCCCCATCTGCCCCCTCCCACCGACCTGCCCCCTCCCACCGACCACGTATTTGTCCGTCAGGAGAGACCCATCTCGGAGACTGGGAACTGAGTGTCCCGCTGGCGAGTCCGCCGGGTGTGGCCAGCTGTCGCCGGAGCCCTTGTCACCGGCCGCGGGGCACCCAGGGGCGCTCCTGAGGTCCTTTCCCACACGGTGAAGGAACGTGAGAAACGAACACCCACCCTCAGCGGGAGCTGTGCTGCTTTCACTCCAGTTTTGAAGCCTGTGTGCCGAGTTTAAAATGCCAGCAGTTAATTGCCGTCCAAACGAGCCAGCCTGTGCTAAGCAGTGTGAAATGATAACCCCCCCCCCCCCCGCACCCCGCTCCATCTCGTGGCGAGGTCTCGGCTCCCCTCCCAATCCCTCTGACTTCCCGCCTTCCCTCTGCAAGGCTCTTGGCCCAGACCTTTCCTGAGACAGTGCCCCACCCCCATCTCTGTGCTAAGCCCAATCCTGGCCAGAAAAAGCCAGGCTCTTCCTGGAGGCCGGTCTCAGCCTGACCTGGCACCTAAAGACCCAACTCGGACTCCGATTATCCCCCAAGGGGTGGGGCAATGGGGCGCTCCCTGTGGGCAAGCTGGCTGCACCGTGGCCCTGGCAGGTGCCCCGGGCGTGCTGGGCGGCCTGGGGCCGTGCTGAGTGGAGCTGGGCCGGTGTTGGTCCTCCCGCCTTCAGCGAGCACGCCGGCGGCCAGGCCTCGCCATCCTCGTCCCCTGGAGGAAGGTCACCGAGATGCGGTTCAGAGGCCCTGCGGATCGTGGAGGGGGGTGGCCTGCAAGTCCTACGGGGCCGACCTTACCGATTGCACGTGGAGTGTGAGACCTTCAGCGTCGCTCCCAGCTCCCCCACCTGCTGGCGGCATGTCCTCTGTGCACGCACACGCCAGGGTTCCTCCCCTCTGACGTGTGGGGGTAACGGTACTCGCCGTGATGACATGGCACTGGGTGAGCTTGAGGGAGATCCTGTGTCGGTTCTTAAATCAGAGCAGATGGCTTCCCGCTCGGCTCTCCTGAGATTTGGAAGAATTCTCTCCATGTGGCATTGGGATCGACTCTCCTTAGAGACTAAGCGACCGAGAGCATTTCCATGTCTGTGTGTTTGTGGCAGCCCTGGTGCCCTCACCTGCGAGGCCCACGGCAGGTGGACAGAGCATCTTAGCCGGGTGCCTCAAGCCCTGATCCCAGGCTACCTTGTCCTACGTGACGGAGCCGGACAGTGACCTCACTGAGCCTCAGTTACCCCCTCTGTAAAACGGGATGAAGGTCTTGGGGTGCCTAGTTCATTTATCCAACAAGAGAACACACCCACCTACAGCATTAAACACAGTGGGTGGTGTGGATTAAGTTTACAAAATTCCTTAACTTATTTTTATTAAGACACTCAATCTAGTTTTTAAAACGTCCCCAATGAGATTTTCTTTACCTAATACTAAATTTCTTCTGCATTAGATGATGATGCCTTTTCCCCTCCTGCACGTTTGGAAGCAAGGTTATGCCTTGAAGTATAAGGCCTTATCTTTCTCAGCCTCTTCAGTAAAGCAAGGACAGTGCTGCTCTCTGGTTATATATGTACTAGGACCAGAGACCCCCCGGTGCCACTTCTAGGTGAACTTCATGGTTGTATGATTTTTTAAAAAGTGGCTTTTAGCCCGGCTGGAGTGGCTCAGTGGATGGAGCATCGTCCCATGGACCAAGAGGTCCCGGGTTCGATTCCTGGTCAGGGCACCTGCCCGAGTTGCCTGCTCGATCCCGTGCTGGGCATGCACGAGGCTCCTGATCGCTGTGTCTCTCTCATCAATGTTTCTCTCTCTCCCTCCCTCTTCCTTCTTCTCAGAAATCAATAAAATCATATTTTAAAAAAAGGGGCTTTAAAAATAAAAATGGCTTTTAAAAAAATAATCACTTCTTACCAAAGCTATTTAGAAGCATGTAAGGTGTGTGCTCTCAGTTAAAGAAAGGCCATTACAGAAGAGCTTTGAAAATAATTACAGAGTAAAACTGGAAAAGCTATTCTAGTGTTTTGTGTGTGTTTTTAATGAAGAAGGTTAGAAAAGACTTGTAGAGCAATACGAGTTTTTATGCTCTTATGTAGACTGTAATTTAAATACGTATTTGCAACTCCCGATGGAATGAGGAAACGCAAACTGATGGGAATCTTATAGAAGCAACAACTAAATGTCCGTGTTTACTTAACTTGCAGATTATCTTTCTAGACCCGTGGTCGACAAACCTCAGCTCGCGAGCCACATGCGGCTCTTTGGCTTCTTGAGTGTGGCTCTTCCACAAAATACCACGGCCTGGGCGAGTCTATTTTGAGGAAGTGGCGTTAGAAGAAGTTCAAGTTTAAAACATTTGGCTCTCAAAAGAAATTTCCATCATTGTGCTGTTGATATTTGGCTTTGTTGACGAATGAGTTTGCCGACCACTGTTCTAGACCATTACTTCTCTCTAAACATTTGCCATGTATTGACATCTTCCGTTGTAGATACAGTAGAAATTAAGGCAGCCAGAATGCAAATTATTTTCACTATTGCTTTTCCTGAAAGGATTTGTTTTCTAGATTATGTGTGTCTTAACTCTGAAGATTGCTTTTTTGTCATTTCACCTTTATTAAATATAAACTATAAGCCCACTTTGGAATCAATTATAATACCTTTTGCCATAGAGATTGTTTTAGTGTAAAGCAGGTACATTTGGAAGTGTGTCTAGGGTGGAGTATGATCATTATGTTACAATACGCAGGGTGACGTGATTGGGTTCTTATCAGAGAAGATAAGGAAGAATAACAAGGTGGGGGATCTTGCCAGCTCCTCTTAAATATTTGGAGGGCTCATTGGTGCAGAAGTGAACGCGATTTACTTTTTTATACCTCCAACTGGCTAAGGTAGCTCCGTTTGCTGGAAAGACAGGACAGTTGACTTTGGCTGCCAGGTGATCCCTGATGCGTTCACTGAGTTGCATTAGAGACTGCTCTGCCCCGTGTTCATACAGAGGAACGCTCAGGAGTGCCCTGTGGCATTTCCTGCGGGAGCTCTTTTTAAGGATCTGACCCGACTGAAAACGGGAGGGGCCTCCCCCTGAGGCGGGGTTCTCCCTCTCGGGAAGTAACCTAGCAAAGGCTTTACAGTCCCTTAGGGATGCTGTGGAAGGGATTCCTAAGAAACTGGACTAAATAGCTTTTTTTAAAAAATATTTTTATTGATTTCAGAGAGGAAGAGAGAAGAAGAGAGAGAAACATCCATGATGAGAGAATCCTGGATCGGCCTCCTGCACGCCCCCTACTGGGGATTGAGCCTGCAACCCGGGCATGTGCCCTGACTGGGAATTGAACCTTGACCTCCTGGTTCTAGGTCAGCCTTGGGCAAACTACGGCCCGCGGGCCGGATCCGGCTGTTCTATCCGGTTCTCTTGCTCTCCCCTCCGCTCCTTTACTTTGAATTTATATGAGTTCACACAAACACTCCATCCATGCTTTTGTTCCGGCCCTCCGGTCCAGTTTAAGAACCCATTGTGGCCTTCGAGTCAAAAAGTTTGCCCACCCCTGTTGTAGGTCAACACTCAACCACTGAGCCACACTGGCCGGGCCTACATAGCTTCTCGTTCTCTTCCGACGTTCAGTGTAAATGAATGTAATGTTTGAGGAGCCAAAGACAAAGCGCCGTAAGTCCATTCCAGAACAAAGATCTGAGAATAGAGGTTCCAATGACTGTTAGGGAACATTTATTGTATACACAAAACTCTATCTTTCACGGATTCTTTTCTTTACTGGGGGTGGTGAAACCCAAGGCTGGTGAAGGATTCCAGTTGATGAAATTTTGGAAGCAACCCCTGCTCTGCATTGTGTCCCAAGGATTTTTATATGAACCTCACAGAGGGAGACCTGTGTTTGTGCCCTGGTATGAGACAATGAGCGTGAGCTGTGCTCCCTTCCTGAGCTGTGCATTTTGGATAGAACTCATTGCCCGTTGAGACAATGAGCGTGAGCTGTGCTCCCTTCCTGAGCTGTGCATTTTGGATAGAACTCATTGCCCGTTAAGCCATATCCGAAGTACGATTGTAACACAGGAAACCATCACCAGCCCTTCGTGGCTGAACAATTGGTGGCTTTCATCTGACCTTGTTCTGGACTGTGAGCCGGCGAGTCTGATTCCTGAAGGCACACACATTGTTCAGGAAAGCTTGCCAGCAGTGAGTGAGGGCTCATTTTCCATATTGACCTCATACATAATTACATAAATGAGAGCCAACCATAACAGCCACGGGGACACATAAACTACCCTTCACAGAGGGATTGCAGAGCCTGGCATGGCCCTCAGCTTGAAATTACATAGCCATATAGGGCATACATTATTTCTGAAAAGTGCATGTTTAAGTTTCTACGAAGACTCTACAAAGCACACGAAATAAAAGGTTCCACTTTAATAAGTGTTATCATGAAGTTTTTCCTCTAGAAAAATTTGGCTATAAAAGAGGAATGTCAGTGGAGAAGGCCACGTTTTTATTCGGGAGGTTAATGACTTGATGGTAGAAATTTCTAATGTTAGCCTTCCAAATGGTCTTGAAACCACTAAACACCGAACAGAGGAAAATGTACCATTTAGACTGTAACCTACTGGAAAGATAAGCTATTTTTAATGCACTTACAGTTTCTCCATTTTCTGCATTATCACAATACATTGCTATTGACCCAAGTTTAACTTAAACTTATAATTACCCTTTATCATGTGCAATTATCTTTGGTTAATCATGAAGTAGATTGTTGTTGTTTTATAAAGGTAAAGTGTAACATTAATTTTTATTCTACTAGATTTCTGCAAATGAAATTGCATTCCATGTGACTTAAAAGAATCATGGACTTTCAGAATTAAGTGGAATTTATACCCAATATAAATATATTTAAACTAGAGGCCCAGTGCACGAATCCGTGCATGGGTGGGGTCCCTAGGCCTGGCCAGCACTCGGGGCCGGCTTGGGGGGAGGGACTGTGGTTGGCCAGCTGCGGGGAGGGACCGCAGGCGGTTGGCCAGCCTGGGGGAGGGACCGCGGGAGGTTGGCCAGCTGCGGGGAGGGACCGCAGGAGGTTGGCCAGCTGTGGGGAGGGGCCGCGGGAGGTTGGCCAGCTGGGGGGAGGGACCGCAGGAGGTTGGCCAGCTGTGGGGAGGGACCATGGGAGGTTGGCCAGCCTGGGGGAGGGACCGCGGGAGGTTGGCCAGCTGGGGGGAGGGACTGCGGGAGGTTGGCCAGCTGGGGGGAGGTGCCGCGGGAGGTTGGCCAGCTGGGGGGAGGGACTGCGGGAGGTTGGCCAGCTAGGGGGAGGGACCGTGGGAGGTTGGCCAGCTGGGGGGAGGAGCCGCGGGAGGTTGGCCAGCTGGGGGGAGGGGCCGCGGGAGGTTGGCTGTGGGAGCGCACTGACCACCAGGGGGCAGCTCCTGCATTGAACATCTTCCCCCTGGTGGTCAGTGTGCGTCATAGCGACTGGTCAACGGGTCATTCTGGTCATTCTGTCGCAATGGTCGCTTAGGCTTTTATATCTATAGATTTTAGATTGTAGGAAGCCAAAACTTAGTAATTGATTAAATATTAGTGTTCTAAGGTTATTAGTCAGCAAGTGCTACTGCATTCATTTCTAAAACAATCTTGCTTGACATTTGTAGAAATTTAGTTCTGCATGTCTGTAATGGGAGAAAATCTCACCAAAAAATTCACATTTCAAGTTTCCTTTTTGATAAAAAGAAAGTGAAATGGCCTTGATGGAGGAATAACCTTTTCTGTTTTTCACATTGGTGTTGAGATCATTCAGTATTTCTTGTAAAATACCATACTGCAGTTAAAATGAGCTTAATAACCAATCAGATACTTTGGGAATTCCATCTTTGGTAAGGTCATGGCCTATATGAATTAGTAATATGTATGTGGGATTTTTATATATGTTTATTAACAACTTTTAATGTTCTTTTCTCTTTAATCCTATGTTTACATCTTTCAAGTCTCCATTGATACCCCCATGACTTAGTAGACTTCCCATGCTCCTCTTGGCTTCGTCTTCCCAGCCGGGAGCTTCACATCTTCCATATGGGTTGTCCAGCGTCCGTAACCGCTCAGGGTCTGTGTCTGCCCTTTGTTGGATCTTCTCCACCTCTATGTATTTTTCCTTTGACTGGGACCCACGCCACTTGACGTATTCCGGGCCCGGCTTTAAGTGTCAGGTCCTGCTTTATTTGTACACTTCTCTCTCCTCATAAATATCTTGGCTTTTTAAACTAGCATCTTGCTGACCCTCTTCAAGGAGAACGATACAGAAACTCAGATTATTTTCCGAGTCTTTCCCATTATAATGTAGCTTGTCATCTAAGGGAAACTTGAGTTCCCTTCCACCAATGAATAGAAGTTAATTTTTCTGTGAGTGTATGTATACACTGAGTGGACAGGTTATGATGATCTCTGGACACATAATAATCTGGCCACTCAGTGTATGTCCTATATAATAAAAGGCTAATATGCAAATTGTCCCCTCGACCAGGAGTTCAACCAGCAGGCAGGCTGGCCAATCGCCCGTGTCCCCTCCCCCTGGCCAGGCTGGCTGAACACCACCCATGCACGAATTCATGCATCGGTCCTCTAATATATATATACACACTGAGTGGCCAGATTATTATGCTTTCAGAGATCATCATAATCTGGCCACTCAGTGTAGCTTCCCCAAGCGGGAGTTCATTGGTCCTTTATCTATCTACTAGAGGCCCTGTGCACGAAATTTGTGCACGGGTAGGGTCCCTAGGCCTGGCCGGCAATCAGGGCCGATTGGGGCCTTCCTTCCCCCGACTGTCGACTGCTGGCTGGGGCTTCCTTTGTTCTGTGCTGCCCCTGATGGTCAGTGCACGTCAAAGCGAGCGATGGAACTCCCCGTCTCCTGGTCAGATTCCCGAGGGGACAATTTGCATATTAGGCTTTTATATACATAGATTAAGAGTGCCATAGAACCTTTTGGTGCTAATCCCTCATGATTTGTTTTTTTAATCCCCAGGAGGGTTTAGGAAATCCCAGTAGCACTGCTAAGGGTTTGTGATAAAACACTTAAGAAATGGTAGAGGCCACAAAGCTTCAGAGAGGAGATGAAACTTTTACTTCTCTTCCTCCTCCTCTCTCCTTCTCTCCCTGCCCTCCTTCCCCCCCGATCTCCTTACTCATGGGGGCTGGGGGGCTGGGAGGTTGGGGCAGGCTTGAAGGCACATGTGGAGGCAGTGGCCCCTCTGATATTGTCTGTGGGCCTAGAGACCTGCCTGGCCACTGCTTTGTCTAGAGAAGTTAGAGCAAGCCGGGCCTGGAAGGGCCTCAGGATAGGAACTTCTCCGACCGAAGAAAGACTTGGGCTCCACTTCCTGTACTCTGCCCGAGCCAGCTCCTGGCGCTTGTTAACTATCCTCCTCAACCCACGGCGACTCACGGGGTATGAACCCGGGCAGACACCTTCCGAGAGTGTACATAAACCGCACCCACCAGTCCTTTCCTGGCCCATGCTTAGCTTGACGACGCTCATACGTTAGCCAGGCATCACTTCCTCTTCGCGATCATGGCTCCTCTGTGGGTTCCATTGTATTAAGTTCCTGGGTATCCCCCACTTTCTAGAAGATTCCACAGATTGCTCGGATAGAGAGGAGTGAGAGCCCCAGGTCCTCCCTGGGTTCTGTGTTGACGAACTGCGGTCATATGGACCGTTTCTCGGTCTTGTCGTGGTGTAATTTGTTATTGACAGGTGAGCTGTCTTGGCTCACTTTTCAGCATTGCTCTCTTAAGTCCTTCCTTAGTTTTTGTGTGGAAGCTCTAGTGTCATTTATCTCTGACGGGCTTCCTTTTTTCCCTCTTTTCCCTCCATTTCTGTATTTGTACGTTCCTTTGCTTCTTAGTGTCACTCTGGATGCATGGATTCTCTTACGTTCCATGTGATCACCCATTAATGCGAATGCATCCTGAAGCTCACGTTGTTCCGCATTTGGCCATAGGAAGCCTGTCAGGCCGGCCCCTGTGGAGCCTGACCCGGGTCCCCTTCTTCGAGCTCCTCCTGCTTTCGCTGACACACCTGATCCTGGCTCTGCGTCCACTTGCCCGCCCGCCCCCACCCCCCCTCCATGCGCCTTTCTCCCAGGACCTCGGAGAGTGATATTTAGAGACTGAGCTGGGTGGGGGGGTGGGAGGGGGGCGCGGGCTGGCCTGGCCCCTGCTCATGAGGCCGCAGCAGGCGGATCAGGACACAGACTCTGGTCACAGAGTGCGTGCCTTCCTGTCTCCATGGCTGTACCTCCCTCTGCCCCAGGGAGAGCCCGCCGCCCACAGTGGCCTGATGGTTACCGGGTTTTTCCTGATGAATAAACGCCCTGTATCTTGGGCGATTGGACTATAGTAGCTCTGACCATGTTCTACCGCAATAGCAGTGCGGGCTGAATCTTGGGGCGAATGCACGGAGCAGAAGGAGTGAGCGCTCTGCGTCCCCAGCACCGCTCCCCGAGGCCTCCCAGCCCCGCTGCCTTCCTTCCCTGCCGGTTGTGAGGACCGTCCCCCGCTGGCTTTGACCTTCCTAGGAAGGTGGCGTCCCAGATAGTTGCCTGCTCAGCCTGGTCTCCAGCTGCCTGGGATCTGTCCCAGCTCCCCCCCCCTTTCCCCCCCCGGATTTGTAAATCTTCCCGTTTATGCCCACGCCCGCGGAGTCGGCCTGTCCTGGGCAGTAACTGCTGGGGGGGGGGGCAGTTTCCTTTTTCTGCATCTGGCTCGTTTTTATGATTCATGACAAAAAATCCATCTGGGGCTTCCACGGTGCGTTCTAAGCCGGTCTCCAGACTCGCTGTGGTTGATTTTATTTTAAAGGGCTCCTTCTCACTCGGTTTTGTGGGGCCGCATTTGCCTAAGCTCCCTGTCCTAAAATTAAGCTGTTTGCGTGGCATTCCTTCTCTTGCCCAGATGCTGAGGGCGATGGTTAGGGATAACGGGGAGACGCCGTGGGCGTCCAGGACGCGACCTGCGAGGGCTCCACGCACCGCGGCTGGACCCTGAAGTCCGGGTTTAGCAAACGTTGGCGCTCGCCCGTGACGCTGCATCCCGCCCGCTTCTCCGCCTGGGGGGACAGTGCTCCCCACATCAGCAGCACATGACCTTCATCACATCACCTTCCTTATGGCATGCTGCCCATGGCTTTTAACAGAAGGTGCACATCTTCAGCTTAACAAGCAAGGCCGTTAAAAACTTGGTCCCTAACTACCCTATCTTCCTTTACTTCCCACATAAACGTGTTTTTTTTTTTTTTTTAAATCCTCACTCGAGGATATTTTCCCATTGATTTTTAGGGAGAGTGGAAGAGAGGGAAAGACAGAGAGAAATATCGATGTGAGAGGAACACATCAGTTGGTTGCCTCCTGCACGTGTCCCAACCAGGGCCCAGGCTGGGGAGGAACCTGCAACCGAGGTACATGCCCTTGACCGGAATCGAACCCAGGGCCCTTTGGTCCACAGGCCGACGCTCTATCCACTGAGTCAGACTGGCTAGGGCTGAACTTCTCTTCTTTCCCACTGCAGTTCTTACACAGTCTCACTTCATGCCTGTATTTTCTCCTGGATTGTCCTGGATTACCTTTCTCTCTCTTCTTCATTGTCTGTGTATTGAAATTTAATCAAAGATGTCTTCGCTGGAGTCAAAGTGTTAGCTGTAGGTCACTTTCCGTTTAAGTTGCATGCAACTTCCACTAAATCCACGCTCCTTCACCTTCTATGTAATTCTGGTGTCATGCCTAGGCCAGTCCAGATGTGAGAGTCCGCACCTCAGTCTTATACACGGTAAAGGCCGCTCATGCCAAGTTTTTGAGAATTTAATCCTTTTATTAAAGATTTAGGGTTCTTGGGAAGGGCCACATTATTGAAGACTAAGATCTCAATTACTTCCTGTCTCCGTCCTTCCTCACACCTCTCTTCCTCTCTCTCTTTTTTTGCCTCTCTCCCTCCCTCCACTTACCTGTATTCATTTCTGTATCTCCACCTCTCTCTCTCTCTCTCTCTCTCTCTCTCTCTCTACCTCTATTCTATCTCTGTCTCTATAACTCTCTCTGCATCTCTATCTCTACTATCTCTATTTTATCTCTGTCTCTATCTCTTTATCTCTCCATCTCTATCTCTACTATCTCTATTCTATCTCTGTCTTTATCTCTCTATCTCCATCTCTATCTCTACTATCTCTATTCTGTCTCTGTCTCTATCTCTATATCTCTCCATCTCTATCTCTATTCTATCTCTGTCTCTATCTCTATATCTCTCCATCTCTATCTCTATTCTATCTCTGTCTCTATCTCTTTATCTCTCCATCTCTATCTCTATCTCTACTCTCTCTATTCTATATCTGTCTATGTCTCTATTTCTATCTTTTTTCTCCCTTACCTTCTTACCTCATGGTTTTGTAGCCTGACCTCACCTTCCACACGGGTTTTCTCCTATACTCCAAGCAACGTAACAAATCCATTCTTTCCTGTAAAATACTGTAACTGCCCCATGTCAGTCCTACTAGATGAAATCTTCTTTACCTCATCACCTGGCAATAATTCCCTACATGCCCACGGCTGACCTAGGCTGTGCAGACAGTCTGATTATGTAGCGGTGAAGGTGGAGATAAGATTCTAGTACAGTGTGTCATCTAAACAGCAATGCATCATCACAGATTATTTGATTTGGATCCCCAGGACGAGGTGGAAGCCATTCCTGTGCTTACTATAGCAGCCAGGACATACTTTCATTCCTACCTGTGACCGTGAGTTAGGTAATTCATTCTTTGTGGGCTGGTCTCTTCTATGAGTCTGTACACTCTCTGTCTCAGTTCACCCTGTGCTCTTTGAGTTAAGGATAGCACCTGCACATAGTATCCTGTCTTGTGGTACTAATCAGTGTTAATTAATATTTGGGGTTGATGAATGAGTCTGTTATATTTTCAGCACAGTTACATTGTTTTAGTAAACTATCGTACATTTGCATGACTGCACTTTCACTATTAAATAGGGCATTCAATGAACACGACCTTGAGCCTCTGTAAAAATCTCTGTATATAAAAGGCTAATATGCAAAGTGTCCTCTTGGGAGTTCGACCCAGAGACCTGGAGTTCGATCGCTCGCTATGACGTGCGCTGACCACCGGGGGCGGTGCGGAGCATGGCGGGCGACCCGCCAGAGGTGGTGGGTCGCTGAGGGAAGGAGGAGGCGGGGAGGCGGGGAACCTGATCGGCCCTGATTGCCCGTCAGGCCTAGGGACCCTACGTGTGCAGGGATGTCATGCACGTCAGTGACACATCACATGGTTTTACTCACTTGGGTGAGGTTTCCATTGGATGATAATTCGCAGGCAACAGTCTGACACCTCCCAATGCAAGTTCCTTTAGCCTCCCATGTCCCGCTCGTTCAGAACCTGGGCGAGAGAGCTTGTGTGAGAGAGAACATGGGAACTCCATTGTTCCATTGTTCCACCGCACGCACGGGGATCCAGAAAGGATTCTGAGACGCTGGCAGGCGATGCTGGTCATGGGTGAGGCCCGCTCAGCTGGCCACGAGGCTGAGACTCGAAGCGGGGCGGTTCGGTGAGAGTGGCTGTAAGAGCGGAAAATTGTGTGCTAATGGATTCCAGGGCTGATGAAACCTCTTATCTTATTAACTTGGCAGCGCTGAGTTCCTCTTATGTAAAATGCAATTTCCTTTCTCAAGGGAAAAAAAAACACCAGGCATCTGTTCTTACTCAGGACCAAATGGAGAATTCCTCACCGGCTTCAGCAGGCAGGGCCCCCGGCCCCACGTGCCCCCCGAGGCCCTCCCTCCCGCCAGCGGGGGCCCCAGCGGTTCCCGTCCGTCCGTTCGTTGTTGGGATGATAAGCGCCTACCAGCCCCCAAGCTCATTAGGGTGTAAAGAACCACCTCTGATAAAACGCATGTACTTTAAAAACTGAGCAAGAAGCCTCATGGGAAGAGTCCGGTTGTTGGTCAGAGCCTCACATGCCATCGAATCTACCCGTCTCTTTCGTTTGGTCCCAACCGTCCAGCGTGGCGTGGTCACGGCCACGACCACGGCCACGGCCACGGTCATGGCCACGGCCGCCTGTGGAGCGCTGAGCAGCTCAGCTGCCTGCACCAGAGCGCGGTCTGGACTTCTGATGGACGGCTGACAGCGGTTATTCGGGTCCCTCCCTCTCCCCCGGGAGAGCTCTTGCTGAAAAGAAAACCTTTGCTCCCCAAACGAGAGAAACCAGGCACCCCCACCACGGACGGACGTGCTACTGAAACGGAGACGCCCGTCCTGATGTGTGCGTGTTTCTTTTTTCAATGCGTCTGTCTTGTAATTTCTCGAATTATTCAGAAAACCCTCCATGCTTCGGAGGCCAGGTCCTTAGGCCCCGTCTGGCATCGCGGCAGCGTGTGTCCGCGGGGAGGGAGCCAGGAGGGCTGCGCCCGGCCAGCTGGCCTGCAGATGCTGCCCGCAGCCCGGGCTGGTTCCCCCTCCTGCCTCCTGGGAGACAGACTGACCTAGCATCCCGCCCCAGTGATCCCTAGCATTTCACTCTTCACTGCCATGCCGATGCCTCAGGAACTCGGCTCTCCAGCTTTATATCCTTAAAAGACAAGCACTCCCCCCTAGGGCGCTCCCCCGGGAGGCGCTTTCCCACGGTGGCGATGTCTTCGGTCCTCCCTGTGGCCTCGCCACGCCTCACCCCCTTCACCGGCCGGTGGGGACCTGCTTCCTCTGTGAAGTCTTCCCTGTTAACCGGACCTCCACGCATCTCTTTCACTGCCTGGAGCCCCTGTCTGTACGCCACATCACCGCATAGGTTGGTCTAAATCAGTGGTCGGCAAACTCATTCGTCCACAGAGCCAAATATCAACAGGACAACGATGGAAATTTCTTTGGAGAGCCACATTTTTTACACTTAAACTTCTTCTAACGCCACTTCTTCAACATAGACTCGCCCAGGCCGTGGTATTTTGTGGAAGAGCCACACTCAAGGGGCCAAAGAGCTGCATGTGGCTCGCGAGCCACAGTTTGCCGACCACAGGTCTAAATGATTCATGTGTGTGCTTTGGTTACCCAATCAGAGCATAAGTTGTTTGTCAACGAGATCCTTTTTCTTCTTTAAATTAAATTTTGTTGGGGTGACATTCATCTACACGAACATAGAGGTTACATGTGTGGATTACTAACTCATAGAATATGTATGTAGGACCATGTGCCCACCACACGAAGTCAAATCTCCTGTCCCCTCATATTAGGACCCCTCCTCCCCCACCCCCTCCCTCTGGCAGCCACCACACTGCTGTTTGTGTTCATGAGTGTCAGGTTTACATCCCACGTAGGACTGAGATCATGTGGTTCTGAGCTTTTCCTGTCTGACCTATTTCACTTCGCATGTGCTCTCAAGGGCCATCCGTGCTGTCGTACATGGCGCTAGTTCATCCTTTCTGGTGGCCGTTCATACTCCACCGCGTACATGGCCCGCAGCTTCCTTATCCAGTCCTCCGTCCCAGGGCATGCTGACCGGTTCCAAAGAGGGAAGTTGGTATCACTGCAGGCCTATCTCAAGAAACGAGAAATCCCAAGTAAACAACTAACATCCCATCTTAAAAAACCAGAGAAAGAAGAACAAAATCAGCCCAGCAGAAGAAAGGAAATAATAACAATTAGAGCAGAATTAAAACACCCTTTTTTAAAAAAAATCCCAAGTAAACAACTAACATCACATCTTAAAAAACCAGAGAAAGAAGAACAAAATCAGCCCAGCAGAAGAAAGGAAATAATAACAATTAGAGCAGAATTAAAACACCCTTTTTTTTTAAAAAAAAATAGATTTTTATTGATTTCAGAGAGAGGAAGGGAGAGGGAGAGACAGAAACATCAATGAGGAGAGAGAATCATTTATCGTCTGCTTCCTGCACCCCCCACCCCCCCCGCCACCCACTAGGGATCAAGCCTGCAACCCGGGCATGTGGCCTGACCGGGAATGGAACCGTCCACGCTCCACCACTGAGCCATGCTGGCCGGACTGTTAACAAGATTCTTCTTGTTTTGTAAGCTATAAGGGCCAGTACCAGGGACACCATGACAGGACGGAGGTAGAATGGATACCGTGTTAGTGCCATGGAAGAAGCCTTATTCGAATACAGGATGTGGGAGACTGTCAGGCCGGGGGGAAGCTAGGAGAAGATTCTACAATGGGCAACGGTACCCTCACCTACAGAACCAGGTCCAGCTTTACACGGTTTCCTGCGACCTCGGGAGGCATCGCCGCTGGGCGGTCCTGGGCAAGTGGGCGGGACCTCTGTGCTCCCAAACAGGCCCCCTTCCTCCTCGGGGTGCCTTCGTTAAGCCGGCCCAGAGCAGAGCAAGGGATCTGGGGTGACTCCGCTCCCTCTGGCCCTCAGTGGGAGCCCCTGGGAAATGCACAGCGGCCGTCCTGAGGGTGGCACAGAGGGTGCAGGGAAGGGCAGGAAGCCAAGGAGTTCGGGAATCCCGGGCCAGCACGGATGGCGTGCTGATGTGTCAGCTGGGAGCCAGGAGCGGGGCCTTTCATGTGTTCCCCGGGGGGGAGATGTGAGGAGTGGCTGATGTGACAGAGATGTAAGGATCTAGGCCAGCCGTGGGCAAACTACGGCCCGTGGGCCGGATCCGGCCCGTTCGGCTGTTCTATCCGGCCCGCGGAGCCGAAAGAGCGGAGGGTTCTCTTGCTCTCCCCTCCGCTCCTTTACTTTGAATTTATATTAGTTCACACAAACACTCCATCCATGCTTTTTTTCCGGCCCTTGGTCCAGTTTAAGAACCCATTGTGGCCCTCGAGTCAGAAAGTTTGCCCACCCCTGGTAGCAGACACAGACACTATTTCAGAGAAGGGGCAGGGAGGCGAGGAAGCAGTGGGTCAGGTTGGGAAGGTGGGAGCAGCGGCCAAGGGAAAAAGACACAGCAACCCGAGGTGTGCACGGACTGTCCTGGGGCAGCTGAGGGCAATGCTGCGCCTGGGGATGGCTGGGGGCAGTTCACACAGACAATTTTAGTAGCTGCATTTAAGAGAGATTGCAGGGTGCCGTGGGAGGAGGGAATCAGCGGATGTCTGTGGGATCGGACGCAGAAAGAAAGGGGAGTGATTAAGGTGAAGTCGCCAGAAAGTTCCGGTGGACTGTGTGGGTATACATTCTGAGGGTGTCTGCTCTGGAGACTGGGGAGATGGAATGGAATAGTACCGATTTAAATCATTGTTCTTTAATGGCTACTCATGAATATTATTATTATTGTTATTTTGAGGGTACACTTTGTTTAGTTTCTAGTATGTGCTCTCAATTATGAAGCACATATACCAGGGGTGGGCAAACTTTTTGACTCGAGGGCCACAATGGGTTCTTAAACTGGACCGGAGGGCCGGAACAAAAGCATGGATGGAGTGTTTGTGTGAACTAATATAAATTCAAAGTAAACATCATTACATAAAAGGGTACGGTCTTTTTATTTTTATTTCAATAGTTTTATTCATTTCAAACATTTTAACAAGAAGAATGTAAACACTAATTATAATAATTGGAAACTTCAAAAAATGGAGGAATCATAGCACAATAACATACCTTATACTGAAGATGGCAAAGGCAAAATAAAATTGCCTAACAAAGGAAAGGTACAAAAGTCTTTCAAATTAAACTTAAATATAATAAAATAATTTAAAACTAAAACAAATAGAAAAGAACAAAATGTGTAAACAGTAAATTAAACATTTTCTTTAGTGCAACTTCCAAATGATGCCCGGGACGTAGATGTAGATGGCAATGTAGACTGGGTTGAAAGGTTTCTGGTCTTTAAAACATCCACTTCAGTGGGAACAGTGTCGTTGGTCTCCTTTGTAGCTAATGCTCTGATCCTGTGCTCTCCAGGGGCGTGTCTCCCTCCATCCCCACGATAACGTGTCTGCGCATTCCCAGGGTGATGTCGGGGGACAGTCCGCGGGCATTCCAAGGAGCCTCTGGAAGATGGAGAGGTTGTTCCTTCTACTGAATGGGGATATAAATGCACCCACTCAGAAGAAGGAGCTGTGGCCGTGTTTCCCGACGTTGCCCTGTTAACACTGCTGCTGGTGAAGGAGCGGAGGGGAGAGCAAGAGAACCCTCTGCTCTTTCGGCTCCACAGGCCGGATAGAACAGCCGAACGGGCCGGATCCGGCCCGCGGGTCATAGTTTGCCCACGGCTGGCATATACAATGCATTTTTATTATAAAAAAAGGCAGGTGCATAGTGTTGAGGTGGCATTCAAAAATATGTTCTTGCCAGTATAGGTTTAAAGTATTCTTTTTAATTATGGGGTCATTTGTTTTTTTCTAGTTCATAATCTACTTGCGAATTTCATGGCATAAGCTGACTTTAAGAATAATGCGCTCAAATTCCATGGTCTTCCTAAGCATAGGATACTTTCTCGGCTGGCATGGGGGGTAATTTCATGTCACACACCACATTTGATATTTTGCAAGTTATACGTGTGCATGTATATTAGAAGAAACTGTATAGCTTATCAAATCTAAGATTTGTTTAAAAACTGAAAGCTTAAAAACTGGAAAAGTCAGATTAAAATAGATTTTAATGGAAAATATATGTAAATAATGGTATATAATGTAGACAAATGTAGAAAATTTATAAATATAGTGAGCTAGTTGACTGCCATATGGGAGATCCTATAATCTGCTTACGTCATAAATTTTTAAACATCTCAAAAATAAGAAAAAAGGAATTTAGGGGAATTTTAAATATTTAGAAAGTTAGTTGAAAAACAAGCTTGTTTTATCATAGAAAGATTTTACTATTTTAAAGAAATTTTTGGTTTAAAATTATTTTCAATCCTAATAGGAAAACAATTTTAATGTAATCTTGTTTATGCAATGTTTTCAGTATTTATATAGCTTAGGGGAAAATTTAGCTGCTAATTACATTACGTTTATATTATCTCTTAGCATAAGACATAGAGATTTCAGAAGAGTTCGATAGTATCTATAAAATGACCATCCAGAAAACATTTCACTTTTTTTTCTTAGTGTCATGAAGTTTAACTTTGGCTTTTGATCCTTGACATAAACTTCATTATGAAATTAAGCCAATAAAATATATTGCACAACTAGGTTTCTTCAAGTCTACTAGTAAAGGAGGTGGCTTCACTAATAAATCGTAATCGCTTGGAAGCCATTACCTGGCCAGCTGATTGTAGTTACACCTCAGGAACCCAGAAGGAATTGAACACTCTTGCTCTGCGGCCCTGGTAAATTTCAAGAATTTAGGGAAAAGTTGAGAGAGTGTGTATTAATTTTTAAGGTTGCTTTAACCGCGTGGCCCATGTGACGGTGTAAACCTACTTCATTTATTGGGCGAGAGAAGATCTTTAACCAGAGCCTCAAATAAATCATCACACTCCAATGGGCATTCCATTTGTATCAATGACGTAGTTGTTGGCTAAAGTGATAGAAAGAATACGCCTCCTGCAGTCACGTGACTAACAGGCCTTGAAAACAGATTCACTGCTTTGGGGGAAATCGGTGGTCTCTGTGAGCCCCAGAACCTGTGTCTGTAAAATGGGTAAACTGGAACATGGTCTGACCTCAGGGAGTCACCGTCCGCAAGACGCCTTGCGTGAAGGCACACTCATTAACTGGTTCTTCTGATCCATCGTAAGCATGTTCATGCAGCATGTCTGCCTGGTCTGTGCACACAGTAGTTCCAATGTGGCCTCCACACGAAACCACCGGGAAGCTCACGTAACTCGCCTCCTGTCTCGGGCCTGTCAGTCTTGCTTCAGTTCCCAGAATGCCTCGTTTTCAGCATGTCTCTCTCAGAAGGAATACACCTGGCTATTTTATAGTTCCTTGGAATAAAAGAATGATGACTTGTTATCAAAATACTAGAGGCCTGTTTCATGAAGAGATTCGTGCATTAGGCCTTCCTTCCCTTGGCTTCCAGCACCGGTTTCCCTCTGGCACCCGGGACCCAGGCCTTCGCTCTGGTTGGAGTCTGCCGTCTTGGTCTTCGCTGCAGACTCTGGAGTTTGCAGTCTTCATCTTTGCTGTGGCCGGAGTGCCGCTCCTGTAGATCCCTTCGCCCTCCCAGCCACCACCCCCGCCCCCTCCCTCTCATAGGAAGCGTCCTGCTCTGCCCGGCCACTCTGCACCTGGAGCAGCTGGGCGGCTGCCATCTTTGTCCTTCTAATTTGCATATTCCATCCTGATTGGCTGGTGGGCGTAGCGTAGTGATGGTCAATTTGCATGTTTCTCTTTTATTAGTGTATATTTATTTTATTTTTTTATTTTTTATTTTTACAACATTTTTAAAAAATATATTTTATTGATTTATTACAGAGAGGAAGGGAGAGGGATAGAGAGTCAGAAACATCGATGAGAGAGAAACATCGATCAGCTGCCTCCTGCACACCCTCTACTGGGGATGTGCCCGCAACCAAGGTACATGCCCTCGACTGGAATCGAACCCGGGACCCTTCAGTCCGCAGGCCGACGCTCTATCCACTGAGCCAAACCGGTCAGGGCAATTAGTGTAGATTTTAAAATCTCAAATGGGCAAGGTCTGATTTTGTTTACTACACAGCATATAATATAATATTTGATTCTACATAAACTGACAAGGAATATTTGTGTAATATTCGATAGTTTACAGTGCTTTTTTTCTGGTAAAGGATCTCATTAGATTTCAGATGAGAACTACAAAGTCTGTTTTTTTAATTGGAAGAATTGAGCCTTATGAAAATAACTTACTCCCGAGGTCCCTGTTAGGAATTCCCAGGGCGAGGTCTTTTCCTAGCGAAACTGAACGTCTACCTTGAGAAATAAGACTCAGCCACCAGGGAGGAGGGGTGAGGTGAATTCCCTAGGGGGAAAGGCGCATGGAGGCTGAAAGCTCTGGCCGGGTAGCACTGTACCTTCGGAGCAGAGATACACGCCCCCTTCTCTGCTTCCCTCGTGGATGCCTGTGCCTGCCCACACACGCGTGCCCTTCTGCACCTGTCTCGGTTCTGTGGAAGCGCACGCTGGCTCTGTGTGTAGCTTTCTGTCCTACAAACAGTCTTCGTTTCGTAATGAAGTGCCACGATGTGCTGTGTGAGGCAGAGTGAAGGGGAGAGGCCCGGCCAGGCGGGAGCTCGGGGGACACCGAGGGCAACCCCTCGGCTTGCGCTTCAGTGCACCGGGGAACCTGCCCTGCCCTTTGCTCTCTAGGACCCTGTGTGGAGCATGGAGGTGTGAGTTCTCTATATTAGTATGAACGAATTGTTTTTTTTAACTTCGATGCTTTTTATTTTTGCTTTTTATAAAAAGTACACTACACAATTGTACTTTGACATGATTTAACTGAGATCATTTTTTAAAATATACTTTTTATATTAGTTCTAGATATACAGAACAATTGTACATATATCCTCCAGATCCAATTTTCCCTCTTCTTAACCTCTTGTATTAACAACCAGTGAATCAATATGAACAATTTATTATTAACTCAAGTCCGTACTCAGATTTCCTTGCGTTTGACCTGATGACTCCTTTCTGGTCCAGGACCCCACCCAGGACCCCACCCAGGTCTCACCCAGGATCCCACCCAGGTCTCACCCAGGGTCCCACCCAGGGTCCCACCCAGGTCTCACCCAGGATCCCACCCAGGTCTCACCCAGGGTCCCACCCAGGGTCCCACCCAGGTCTCACCCAGGACCCCACCCAGGTCTCACCCAGGACCCCACCCAGGTCTCACCCAGGGTCCCACCCAGGAGCCCACCCAGGACCCCACAAAGGACCCCACCCAGGGTCCCACCCAGGAGCCCACCCAGGATCGCACCCAGGACCCCACCCAGGACCCCACATTTAGTTGTCATGTTTTATTAGGCTCCTCTGGGCTGTGAGAGTTCCCAGACTTGCCTTGTTTTTCATGACTTTATTATTATTATTATTATTATTATTATTATTATTATTATTATTTAAGTTTCCTTCCCACGTTCCCCCTCCACCCAGCCCCGCGCCCCACTGCACGTGTCTGTGCCCATGGCTTATGCTATGTGTATACAAGTCCTTTGGTTGATCTCTCCCAGTCCCCCACCCTCCCCTCTGGATCTGGCAGTCTGTTCCGGACCCCTGGACCCATTTTGTTCACCAGATTCCATGTTTAAGTCAGATCACGTGATGCTGTCTTGTTTTTCACGACTGACAGCTTCGAGGAGTAGTGGACAGGTATTTACAGAACGTCCCTTAATCTGATTTTTCCAGTGTTTTAGACGGGGGTCCTGGATTTCAGGAGGATGACCTCAGAGCGAAATGTCCTTCTCAGCCGCTAACGTGCCTCCCGCTCTCGGTAAACGGTGTCCCCGCTGGAGTCGTGTTGTCGTCTCCACTGATAATCCCCACTTTCCCTCCCACGGGCTCGCTGGGAGGGAGCCGCTCGGTGCAGCCCCCTCTTGAGGGGGGCGTTCATGCTCCATCTCCTTGTCTACGTAAGCTATTTGGAATTCTGCACAGAGATTGTGTTTATTCCATTAATTCATCGATTAATTTAAGGGTTGATTTATCTATCTATTTACTTGCATTTTTTTCAGTAGGAGCTCCCAGAGGGTTTTTATTATTTATTTTATTTTATTTTTTTTATATCTTATTGATATTTTACAGAGAGGAAGGGAGAGGGATAGAGAGCTGGAAACATCGATGAGAGAGAAACATCCATCAGCTGCCTCCTGCACACCTCCCACTGGGGATGTGCCCGCAACCAAGGTACATGCCCTTGACCGGAATCGAACCCGGGACCCTTCAGTCCGCAGGCCGACGCTCTATCCACTGAGCCACACCGGTTTCGGCTCCTAGAGAGTTTTTAAAACTGGGTAATAATTCGGTGCCACTTTGTCATTTATGGGTCAGACGGTTCCAGCTTTGAGCAGTAGGCGTTCTCCCAGTTGGCCCTCGTGGGCCTTTGACAGACGCCCATCCCTGCGGGGCTCTCAGATCTTCCTTACCTGTTAGCACTGTAGAATGGTCCAGGATATTTCCTGCCCGGCTGGGGCATCCGTCATTCCTCCAAAGAGCTTTCTTTTCCTGGAGCATGGTATTAGAACCCGCAACCTTAGATCTAGGCGCTCAGGGTTACTTGAATGGGAGGGGAAATCATTCTTTTTAAGCCCATGCAGTTAAGAGAGCAAATAAGTGTGTGTGTGTGTGTGTGTGTGTGTGTGAACAGGTGTATATACACATACATATAAATATTTTAATGAATTACGTTTTTATTAATATGTTGGATGCAAGGACAGTTTGGAAGTAGGATAGCCTTGGCTTTTTATAGCATTTCTTCCCAAACTTCCCATGGGTGGTGCTATCACAGGAAACAGGCAGATTAGGGCATACCATCGAGTACCAGGAGGGGAGAGCTAGGCAAATGCTGGGAACACGATCTTAAAAACACACCTAAGCCAGAGGCCCTTACCCGCAGGCGGAGTAGGCCTGGGCATATGCTTTGGCACACACAGTGCTTTTAAAAACGATTTGAATTACGTAGCTAACACTGAAAAATGGAGAGAGATCAAATCCAAATGTTGATTTCTAGATCCTCTTTAAAGTTCCTTGTGTCTGAGAAACACCAATCCACGTCCTTCAGTATCAGTCAGCTTGCGTGGAAGGTGGCCCCGGCCTTGAGGAGGTCTGCACAGGCCCCCGCTACCCCCCACCCCCCCTCTGGGGCCCAGGCAGGCCGCTCAGGCTCCATCCCACATGCATGCTGTTCTGCCCTTAGTGGGGAGGGGAGGGAGGCGTTTCTTGAGCCCACGGCTCACGCATGGGGGAAATGAGTCTATGACATATATGCTATTAAGTACACGAGGGAAAGCATGTTCCTCTGTGCGAGTGAGACCCATGCCTCTTTGCTTAACGTGAAATGAGACCGCTCAGCAGGCTCCGCCTACGGTTCTGTGGCACCAGCAGCCCTGCCCATTTCCATGCCCAGTCGCTGCTTTTCCGTGGGGATCAGGTCTCTTGTCCTTCCTACCCCTTCTCCGAGGTGATATGACCCAGTGCAGAGCATGGATGTTGCTGTGGCCTTGACGTATGTGCCACTATTATATGGCCTAGTTTGAATCTTCCAAGGACATCCAAATAAACACAGACAGACCCTCCTGCCTGCATGCATACATGCATGATAGTAACGCCGCTATTGGAAGATGCTGACGAGCTCCGTGGAAACTCGGGGCCCTCTGCACATGTTGTTTTATATACAGTGAATGGGTCAGAGCAGACGCCACAGCGACGAGCAGTTACAAACACAAATCCGCTGGAGGCGTCTGGAGTTACCCACGAGGGTTCTGGACTTCCGAGGCCGAGAAGTCCACGCTCGAGTGAGGGTCCCACCACCGTGCTGCCAATCCCTGTATTCTGACGCCCACCCCCCCCCCCCACTCCGCCGTCCACTGCCCATCCAGGGGGTGAATGGGATCGATGAAACGTGTGCGGTTCAGAAGACTTAAATCTCGAACGGTTGCTGTCCTGGGGACAAAGCTGCCGTCGGCAATAGCCCCGTCTGGTTTGAAGTCCGGGTCCTGCCATGTCTGTTTCAGGCCCCGGCGAGTCGGCTCCTCACGGTGAGCTGCTGCCTTCGCCCCCGGGGGACGCCGAGCTGAGGGTGAAGGGACCAGCAATGGAACAGTGTGCAGTCTGGGCGCATAGTATGTGCTCAGTAAACACACGTTTCTGCTGCTGCCGCCACGGCCACCCGTCCTGCCCTTGAAGCCGAATGTCTGTGGTTTCAGTGACTCAGAAAACCAAAAAGGACCAACTCCCGTCTGCTCAGTCGCCGGCTTCTTGTCACCCTGGGGACTCCCTACGTGTGTGGCCACGACCACCGTCCTCGCAGCTGGATGGAGCGGAAGCCACACTGCAGCTGCGCATCCTCGTTAGCGATCAGCTGCCAGGTGGAGCGGAGGGGCCCCTCGGTGTCCACGAAACCGGACCCAGGACCCTCGGTGACCGAATCTGCGGGCGCTCAGGTCCCGGATGGAAAAGGGAGCAGTGCTTGCTGCCACCTGTGCACCCCTCCAACGCCTCCCTCCGCCCTGGGTCCCTTACAAGGACCGATCCATGCGAATGCCATGCAGGCGGTGGTTAAACTGCGTCATTCACAGTAAGAAAAACCTGTCTCTACCGGTTCCAGCAGCACCCATCTTAGGTCTAACTACACACGAGCAAACATGAGCATCCCCCCCTGATTATTTTGGACTCATGGCTGGGTGACCCTGGAGATTCAGAAACCATGGTTACGGAGGGCCGACCGCACTGCCTGTCGTGATCCGGGTCGCTGTCGGCGACAGAAGGACAGGGCTTGGGAGACAGCATCCCAGGGCCGCACTGCCACGCAGGTGGGGTGCCCGGTGGGGGGCCCGGTGGGTGCCCGCGGCTTCGGGGCGCGTCGGAAACACGTCTGTTACTAACAACGCCTTCCAACTGCGTGTGTGGCGGTACTTCGTCATAAAATATCTCCGCCGTAAAGGACCTGTCACCTGGTACTGTCCAGGTGAGGGAATAAAAAGCTGCGAAGGAGGCTGTGGAATAGTCTGGAAACCCACGGCCGGCTGTGGCGGGTCCTGTTTGGTTTGAATGAGAAGTTCTGTTTTTAAATGGAGCCAGTACTTTATTGTTTTACTTCAGCCCCAAGTGTAAGCGGAGATGGAATACAGAACAACAACAGAAAGACAAATGTGACTTAAAAGGAGAAGGCGCTGCATACGTTGTGTGCGTTCCAGCTGACCCCGGGCTGCAGAGCTCCGGGCGGGGGAATTGCCGAAGCTTTGCAGCGATGCCTCTGACGCCGCTCGGTCGGGCTAGCTCCCGGGGCTTAGTGAGGTGCAGGGGGCTAGTGCTCTCGCTCCTAGTGGTTAATTCGGATGCGGTATTTCAGTTTGTAAGCTTCAAAGCTGGCTGTCCACCCCTTCTCCCTCTTCAGCCGGCTTCTGAGGTGTGAATGGAATATATATATATATATATTTTTGGCATTGCCATTTACGACATCATTTGCCCAGTTTCCCTGGATTTTGCCCTTTACTTCCTGCTGTTGGCTAACTCCCAGATTCCAAAAGGGTGTTTTTATGTAATTTTTTTCCATTCTGTGGTTCGTCACATTTGAATTTGCTTTATGCAAAAACGGTTAAAAACGATTCACTTCAGCACAGTCTAGAACAGGGGTGGGCAAACTTTTTGAGTCGAGGGCCACCATGGGTTCTTAAACTGGACCGGAGGGCCGGAACAGAAGCATGGATGGAGTGTTTGTGTGAACTAATATAAATTCAAAGTAAAGGAGCGGAGGGGAGAGCAAGAGAACCCTCCCCTCTTTCGGCTCCACGGGCCGGATAGAACAGCCGAACGGGCCGGATCTGGCCCGCGGGCCGTAGTTTGCCCACGGCTGGTCTAGAAATTGCCAAGAGATTGTTCTGTGTATGTTGTCAGCTACCTGCGTGGAAACAGTTTGCAGGCCCGGTTATGATGACTGCGGCTGTGCGGGGTGAGGCGTGAACTGACTGCGTGGGGAACGAGCGGGGTTTTAGAGGTGCTGAGAGCGGAGTGGCGGGAGGGAGACGTTAGGTCTCGGAACCTGTCTTGATAGCAAGGACACACCTATCAGCGGACCACTTTCTGTGTGTGTGTGTGTGTGTGTGTGTGTGTGTGTGTGTGTGTGTTACTGTTAGTGAAATCCGCGCGCTCAGGAATGGTGGGCCATTCGTTATGGCTTATCCTGCCTGGACCGTGAGGCCCATGAGGCGGGCAGTGATTCTCTAGTTCTTGCCCAGTCCCTTGTTGAGAAACAGACACCGGAGAGAAACCCAAAGAAATGGACTTTTCACTCTTCAAGGCAGGACAGACTGCTCCCAGGATCGATCTTTCACGTGCCAGAGAGTAAGCTCTGAGCTCCTGCCTCTGCCTCGGCATCTGGCCTCGCACGGCCTCTCCAGCTCCTTTCTGCGCCCCCCCCCCCCCCGCCCCCCAGACTGAACCCCTCCGTCACACCGGGACGGAGTAATGGCCACCTGCCTGCTTTCCTGCAGCGGACCCTCCTCTCCTCTGACCCTCCCAGTTCACTCTGCAAGCTCAGGACATCCACCCTCCTTCTTTCCTCAGCTGCTCACCGCGGGAGGGCCTTCAGTGCTATCAGATCACCATCAGTTAAAGGTGGCAGCTGGAGTCAGGATTTCTGCGCTTGGAGGCCACTGGCACTTTCTGACGGTCTTCCATTCGTTCCCCAGATGTAATACTCAGAAGGAGGCAATCCAGACCAGGGGTCCTCAAACTTTTTAAACAGGGGGCCAGGTCACTGTCCCTCAGACCGTGGGAGGGCCGGACTATAGTTTAAAAAAAAAAACTATGAACAAATTCCTATGCGCACTGCGGGCCCGGGATGCGTCGGCTGCTAAGCAGGACAGGCAGCGGCCCCCGGCGGGCCGGATCCATGTCCTCGGCAGCCGCATGTGGCCCGCGGGCCGTCGTTTGAGGACGCCTGATCCAGACTCTAAAATGCTGCCCCGCACGTCCCATCTTCAACTCCCTGTCCCTGACAACGGCTTAGGCATCTCCCAGTTGTTTCAGAAGCTTCCAGCAAGGCGTGCATAGGCAGCGAATACGTCATATTGTTCTGTTGACGTCTGACAGTAAATTAGATGGATAGTTAAAATTACACCTCTTTTATTTCTCTATATTGTGATTTGATGATTTGAATCTCATTTTTTGTTTTTCAGTTCTATGATGCTTTTCTAAAAATGATTCCTAGTATTCAGTTTAAGTAAAAGTACAGTCAAATTGTTAGACAGTTAAGCTAGTCTTTACTTAATGTTTGAAGCCAGGGCTAATAAAGTTATTTATATATTTTTTCTTAAGCATACAAAATTCATTTTATCTGATTCACAAAAGGTTTAAAAAATTTAAACAAATATGCACTCATGTTCGTAACCTTTCCTAAAAGAAGCTCTCTACTTTTCTCTGATTTTTCTGAAGTTGTCTGTTCCGAAATGATACTGTTATTCTGGAATGTTGATGTGGTAGGAAACTTCTACTTACGTCTTGAAAAAGTAGGCCATGATTACATATCATAAAAATAGATGTAAAACGTGGCGTTTGGGCCTCTTGCGGTCCGAGAACCTTGCCACGAGCATGTGTAATCACATATCCATTCATCTCAGTGACTTAATAGTTCAAATAGCAGACATTTTTATAGAGACAATCAAATTATGAACCTAAGCGGAGGAGTTAACAAGTACCTTGTAATCAAATCTATCATCTTTTGAATTAACCCATTAAGTATTCATATTTTACCAATTATATCACACAGATTTTTTTTTGTTTAAAATATTCAAATATACTTATGAGAAATAAGTAATTATTGAATCACATATAGAATTTCTCCCTTTCTCCTTTAATTTGTTTTAACAAGTGTAAGAGGTGGATGTAGCTGAAGGTCTCATGTATAGGGTGACATTCTCTTGGAGGGACTGAACAACTAATGTAATCACAGTTGAGCATTAATTTTTGTTAATTCAGTTCTTAAATTCACATTTCATTAGAGTTGCTATTTTTCACCTTTTGGGGCAAAACAGGTTCTCATCGGTGTGTTTGCCCGAAGCCAGATTGCGGGAAGAATTATCATACTTTCCTTCCCCAGGTCTGGACAGGCTGATGTCTTCTTAGTGAGTGACCTTTAGGCCTCATTGTTATGGTTTCTGCTCAACAGAAACCCACCTGCTGTGACCTACATTTTTCTTTTTGTTTTGTTTTGTTTAAAATATTTTTTATTGATTTTTTTACAGAGAGGATAGGAGAGGGATAGAGAGTCAGAAACATCGATGAGAGAGAAACATACATCAGCTGCCTCCTGCACACCCCCTACTGGGGATGTGCCCGCAACCAAGGTACATGCCCTTGACCGGAATCGAACCTGGGACCCTTCAGTCTGCAGGCCGACACTCTATCCACTGAGCCAAACCGGTTAGGGCCCTGACTTTTTTAAAGCAGATGCTCACAGCTGCCCTCTTCCCAACAGCAACCTTGGAGTTTAACTCTATTTTGTCCAATAAAGTGCCCTAAGGCTCTGTCCTAAAACCAGCGTTACGTGAAATGTTAAAGGGTCTTCTTGAAGAAGAAGAGGAAGGAGAAGACGAAGACGAAGATGAGGACGAAGACAAAGACGAAGAAGAGATAAAAGATCGAAAACATGAACGGTAAAATGGCAATAAGTACATACCTATCAACAATCAAATCTAAACATCAAAATGAATGAACAAGGCGTCCCTGCTGGGTGTCAAGGACACAGTATGAGCATGACCGGAAGCCCCCGCCTCCGTGGAGAGTGGGGCCCCAGGCAGCAAAGCAAAAAGTTGGGGACAAGCATGCGCAACTTTGCACAGGTGTGGGCGCCCTGTTGAAATCGAGCACGTGCTCTGTGCTCAATAAATAGCTGTGGAAGGGGTAAATGGATTTTCAAAGAAATTCTACATACAAATGTAATCCTCTTCCAGTTATTTCTCCGAGTGAGTAGTCAGACAGGATTTTCACTGAATCCGCCCTCCCAGTGTCGCTGTGATGAGCAGGATTCGGAGTCCATGACTGGAGCACACAGGTAGATTCTGCCTACAAACCGCTGCCATCGTTCCACGAGTCACCGAGCAAGTCCATCCTTACGCAAAACCGGGGCAGCGCGCTTCAGGCCGAGGGGAAGCGTTCAGGAATGTGCTGTCCGTCAGTCTGTCTCCTGGTCCAGGGGAAGGTCTGGCGCAGGAAAGACAGGAACACATTCTTGCCGAATGGAAGTGAAGGGACATAAAAAGGGAAAAGTCTTAATTCTGTGGCCAAAAAGGTCTCTAGACACGGCGGTCGCCCACCTTCCGGACCCCAGGGACCATCGGTGGTCCGCAGGCCTCCGGTTGGCGGCGGCTGCTCTGGAACATCACCAGGCAGACACCTTCCTTCATCAACTGCTCATCCTTTCATGTTTCTTTGCTTCAAGGTCAGTTATGGTGACCCAATTTATAACGACTCTGGACAGCCCCTAAAAGAGTGCAACCTGAAGCAACTGAAGCATCCATGCCCCGGGGCGTGAACTTGACTATAACCCCCCAGCACACTCTCGTCTATGAGGCATCTGCATATATGTTAATACACTAGAGGCCCGGTGCACAAAATTCGTGCAAGAGTAGGTCTTCATTCCCCCGACTGCCGGCACCGGCTCCCCTCTGGCACCCGGGACCCGGACTTCCCTCACAGCCCCAGCTTCCTCTGGAAGGTTATCCAGAAGGATGTCCGGTCTAATTAGCATATTACGCTTTTATTATTATAGATGGCTAAATTATAATCCAAAGTCTTCCCCTAAATCTTAGCATAAGGAAAGTGTGAATAAATGCACATAATATGCAGTGAGGTCAGTCTTGGATTCCTAACTTGAAAATAATTACTTAGGCCACGTACTATGATTTATCCATTTTGAGATCAAATAGGTGATTTATGACCCAGCTGGTGTGGCTCAGTGGTTGAGCATTGATCCATGAACCAGGAGGTCAGGGTTCAATTTCCGGTCAGGGCACATGCCCGGGTTGTGGGCTCGATCCCCAGTGTGGGGCATGCGGGAGGCAGCTCGCTGATCGATGTTCCTCTCTCATCATGGATGTTTCTATCTCTCTCTCACACTCTCCCTTTTTCTCTCTGAAGTAAAAAAAAATGCGATAAAAAGTAGGTGATGTATGAACATTAACATCACCCAGTAGTTTTTGCATGTAAAAGAGGAGGGTTTTAAAAGATGAAAACAAAACCGGTATCTGACATATAGGCCAGTACTTCATTCACACCGTTTCCTCTTGATCTGTTCTTGCACGGTTAAGGGATGTTTCCAGGTCATCACAAAATAAGAGGAACGAAAGGAAGTCGTTCTTTAATCGTTTCACATGTTTCATATTCAAAAGATGGGTTTCAGATTTCTTCAGCAAATTATGTATGGGCGGGGCCCCTTGTGGTGACACGTAGGGGATTGTCCTGCCTGTTTATAGAAGCCAAGACCAGCTGAGGCCCCGCTGCCAACGCCCCGCCTGGTGAGGCCGGCCCTGTTCCCTCAAGGCAGGCATTCCTTCTGCTAAGGCCTCCCTGTGATGACATGTGTTTCCTGAGATTTTTGTGTGTCTGTGAATTCTACCCAGCGACACAGCCCACCCGTGGGTGGTGAAGGCGCACGGGTCCCGGGCAGTGTTGTGACTCCTGACATCCACCCGGAGGCGCTGTGCTGGCCCAGGCTTCACGCTCAGGGAGATGGACCACCGAGGGAAGAGGCCCTGGGGTCTGAGTGATGTTAAGTGAAGGGCATTTTAGGGAGATGCTGATGGAGTGAGATGTCAGGTTGGGGTAGCTCTCAGGGTACCGTGTAGCTTTCGTCTGTGTTGTTAGAAGGAGGGAACAACACACATGTTCTCCTCTGCCGCCTGCACACGGGAAGGCCAGGCTGGCGTCTCCCCCGCGGAGCAGTTCTTTCCTTGTTGTTCTTCTCGAGAAGGAAGTGGGCGGCCGTGGGCACGCTGGATGTGAGGACTCCCGGGATTATTCCCGAAGAAACCGGCCTCCCGGGCCCAGAGGAGCTTTAAAAAAGACGCCTTTCCCGTTGCAAAGCGAATCAGAACCGCAGACAGAGGGCCGAGGACTTGCTACATCGAAAACGTTCTTTGAGTGATTCTGATTCAAAGCCAGATTTCACAAGCACCAATTTAAAACAAAACCAAGTGAAGCTTTAAAACATAAAATAAAAAGAGACCCTTTGATTTGAGGGCTACCCAACATTTAAAGTCACAGAACACAGTTTTTATGGGACTGACTTGGGGTGAAATCTTTGAATGGAGGAAGAACTGAAACATCACAAAGCGTGGTCAGATTCTGCCCCGGCTTAAGAACGCCTGTCCAGGTGGCACAGACTTAGTCTCAGAACCGTCCCGACTCCTATGGGATTGAGCACCGGCGTCCTGGCGGGGGCTCAGGGCGTGTGACACCGGCAGGCCCGCTCACGGCTGCAGGGGCCCGTCCAGCTCCTGTGCCCACCCAGGGACCCTCTGCCTCCAGCACCCCGTCCCCCGGCCCATGTCTCGCCAGGCAGTCGGGAAAGCCAAGCACACCGGGCGCGGGGATGGTCCGCGGGCTGCCAGCCGAGCCCGGTGCCCACACCTGCCCGAAGGTGTTGTGGGAGGAACAGGATTCCTCCCTGCCCGTCGCTCTCTGCACACGGGGTTTTGCCGACAGGACTCCCTATGTGACTGCTCCCCCTCCCTCCCCTGCTCCAGGGGTAGGGTGTCCCCCAGGGGAGAGCTCCTGAGCAGCACTGGCTGTTCTGTGCACCGAGGGGGCTGAGGCAGACAGGACGAGCCGGGGACCTTTGTGTAATGACAATCGCGTGTAGATAACACGTGCTTCTATGTCAGAGCATGTTCTCATCCATTTGATTCTCCAGACAACCTCCTGTGTGTGTGTGTGTGGGCGGGTGGAGGGGGGGCGTGGGGGATATTTCACTCTCTTTTATTGGATTAAAACATCTCCAGGATCAAACAAGCCGTTTGCCAAAGGCTCCGTAGCGAGTGATGTTCAGCGCCAGAGTTCCAAAGTCAGACTACAACAAAAGCTGCGGGTTCCTCCGACCGCGGCGTCCCGCCCCGTGCCTGGGTCCTCCCTTCCCGGTTCCTCTCCCTCCTGGTCTTCCAGCCGCAGACAGTTACCCACAGCCCCGGGGGGGTCTGCTCTTTCCCGCGTCTCCGCTAACACACCTCCTCCACCAAGAGACCAATGGGTTCCTCCCACAAAGGCCTCCAACACGCGTGTCCCCTCCCCCCCCCCCCCCCCCGGCATCTGCACCCGTTTCCAGCGGGGCCCGTGCAGTGCTCATGGCTGGATTGCCGGCCGTCTTCTCACAGGACGAGAGCCACTGGAGGTTCGAGTGCTAATCCGTTTGTCTAGTTCTCGTGGTGAGTGGGACGTGGCGTGGCACAGGTGCTCAGTGGTGGCTGGGTGGGTGGGGATCATCGTCTCTCCGCTCAGGGCCTTCGCAGTTCCTGGAGCGTTTCTGTGGGTGTTTTGCTGGAGACCCCAGTTTGTTCCTTCACTTTCCCAGGGCCTTTCGAAGCCCCTGCCTAGTGCCCTGGGCTGTAGACACGCCCTGTGTTGCTCTGGCCATCTCTGTTATTGCTGAAGTTGGTCCTTCAGTTTGGAATGCATTTTTTGTAAAAAGTTACCATGCTGCCTCTGTAGGGGAAATGAGATCTGATCGACGTTGCAGTCAGTCCCCGGATGATTACATGGTTTCACCTACGATTTTTCACCTTTAACATGGCACACAAGTGAGGCGCGCTGGTCTCTTCCTGGGCTCTGCAATACCGCGCTCTTACTGCTGGGCAGCGGCGAGCCACAGGAGGGCGCTCCCCCCTGCGGGCCGGCGGCGAGCCTCGGGAGAGGCAGGAAGGAGCGCAGTGTGGTCTTGTCATGCTTGTTGGGTGACGTGTCCTGCGCGTGTGTGGGGGTATTAACTATAGTATTGTTTGCTGCACTAGGCTGTGGCGTGTGGGGGTGAGGGGTATTAAATGCCTTTAGCACTTTGGGTATTTTCAACTGACGATGGGTTTACGGGGACATAACCCATCGGAGGTTGAGGACCATCTGTATTTCATTTGCGTGGTTGACTAAGAAATAGAACTTATTCTCCCTGAGTTTGAGAACTTTTTGACATTTTAGTATAATTGCCAAAGCACTGATTTCCTTTTCCTCTTAAGAAATTCTGCAGAATGTTCCACTTGGGGTACTCTAAATGCCACTGGCTTTCCTTGAAATCCACCCTTGTTAAAGACATGAGGAGAAAGGAAATTTTACAAATGTGTCTTAAATAGTAGGGAAGAAAAGTACTTTTTAAATAATAAAACACTTAGGTATTAACTATAGTTTTATAATAGGGAATATTGATTTAGTGTTAGTAATCATAACTCAGAGGAATTTGCCAGTCTCTTCCCATCACACAAAATACTACAATTGCAAAGAACCCGCGTGTACCAGCTGTTAGATGATATGCACTCACGCATACTTTATTGTCACGTTGTTAATATTTTAAATTCTTTAATGCTTAAGAGTGACAAACTGAATGATTGTGAAGCTAACTTACTTAAAATTGTTTAATCCCAAATAATCTCTCTATATAAAAGCCTAAGCAACCATTCGACTGTTTGACCGTTATCTATGATGTGCACTGACCACCAGGGGGCAGATGCGCAATGCACAGGCATGGAAACATGGAACAGACAGATGAATCTCAGAGGGAAGGAGACGGGGGGTGGGGAGGGTGGGAAGAGATTAACTAAAGATCTTATGTGCATATTTGAGACCAGTGCATGCATTCATGCACCAGTGCGGTCCCTCTGTCTGGCCTGCAGGGAATGGGCCGAAACCGGCAGTCCGACATCCCCTGAGGGGGTCCCAGATTGCAAGAGGGTGCAGGCCAGGTCAAGGGACCTCACGGATTCGTGCACCGGTGAGTTTAAAATAGAATCAAGTTCCTATTTAAGAATCGCCGAGTCTTTAGAACACCGAATAGTGGAGTTTGTAGTTCATCACACGTGGGCTGGCACGAAGCAGCATGAAGTTGTGGCCGGGAAAGGGTGATGGCTGCACATTTCATCTTCCGGTGAGCTCTGGGCAAGCTTCACTCACTCTGGAGACAGGATAAGGCAGTGGTCGGCAAACTCATTAGTCAACAGAGCCAAATATCCACAGGACAACGATTGAAATTTCTTTTGAGAGTCACATTTTTTAAACTTAAACTTCTTCTAACGCCACTTCTTCAAAATAGACTCGCCCAGGCCGTGGTAGTTTGTGGAAGAGCCACACTCAAGGGGCCAAAGAGCCGCATGTGGCTCGCGAGCCGCGGTTTGCCGACCACTGGGATAAGGAATCCGAGCCTGGGGCCCTACGGGATGAAAACCCTGCTCTGCTGCTATGAGTCGAGGTAGAACAATGTTGCCTGTGTGGATTCCGGCGTACGTGCAGTTTGGTGTGCGTGCAGAGAATGGTGTGGTTCCTAGCCCCCAGAGAAGCCCCTGGAGCATGTAGAAGGCAGGAAACCATGACTCTAATCTACCTTCTGTCTAGTAATTAAGATGCTGCACAGGCCTCAACCCTGTGGTCGAATCTACAACTCCGGAGAGATTTCTACTGGGGAGACATACCTGCTTTAAGGTTCTCTTTCAGGCAGTCCACCCAGGAATCTTATTTGCTAATGTGGTTCAATCAGGAAAAGTTTGGCTGAGCTCACAATCAATCCCATCAGCCTTTGTGCTGGATATTTAGCTAACAAAGTTCCAGTCAATAACTCAGTCTCTGCTATTCCATTAACATCATGAGAATTGCAGATTCACCCAGTTATCTTTCATTAAATATGTATTCAAATGGATCAGGTTTAAATTTTTCTATTAGATCACTCTTATTATTATTATAAAACAAAATGAGAATCACATTTATTCTATGACTAGAGGCCCAGTGCACGAAATTCGTGCACGGAGGGGGGTGTCCCTCAGCCCAGCCTGCACCCTCTCCAATCTGGGACCCCTCGAGGGATGTCCGACTGCCTGTTTAATCTTCTACAATTGAAACTTTGTAGCCTGGAGCGGAGCCAAGCCTTCTGCTTGCTCCATGGCAGCAGCCATTTCTGTTTGGATTTATGTATCTTCTATAATGGAAACTTTGTAGCCTTGAGTGGAGGCCTAGGCCGGCAAGGGCACGTGGAAAGCTTGGCTTCCTCCATCGCCGGGGAAACCCAAGCCTCCCTCCTGCTCTCTGCGGCCGTAGCCATCTTGGTTGGGTTTATTTGCATATTTGCTCCTGATTGGCTGGTAGGTGTGGCTGGTGGGCATGGCTTGTGGGTGTAGTGGAGGTACGGTCAATTTGCATATTACTCTTTTATTAGATAGGATTTGTTTTTATTTCTAACTAGAGGCCTGGTGCATGAAATTCGTGCATGGGTAGGGTCCCTAATCCTTGGTTCTGCACCGCCCCCTGGTGGTCAGTGCATAGCGAGTGATCGGACTCCTGGGCTCCCAGTCGAACTCCCGAGGGGACAATTTGCACATTAGGCTTTTATATATATAGATGGTTATTGCCAGTCAAAATGATTGTGACTGAACTGATGGTTACTAAACAGGAAAGAATCGAAGTTGTAGCTGGTTCTTGGAGGAGGTTTTTATTTTCAAAACACTTCACAGAAGATTAAATTTAAAAAGTTAAGGATTTTTGTAAAGATCAGCTCAGATTTCAGAAAAATGAAAGGAAATGAAGACTTGAATAGGATGTAACGTAAAAAGCAGGCGGTTGATGGTTTGCTTTAAATCGTATTTCTCAATGTTGAGTTTGATTGAATCTTTCCCTTACGGTGTTTTCAGCGTCATTCTTTAGTCTGTGTGAAGTAGGGAGAATACAGTATTCTGCTTGCCACTCGGGGAGTCGTACGGTATAATGTAGGCGGGATTCTCAGGAGAGTTCCATTTCCTGCGCCCTCGAACCAATCTGAAGAAGAAGTGGATGATCGCGGGTGTGCAGTCACCCACTGCCCATACGTAGCAGAATGCCCGAGGCCTCTTTGTGTCCTGGAGAGAGCCTTCCCATCAGTGTCCTGAGCAGCCGTGGGCAAACTACGGCCCGCGGGCTGGATCCGGCTGTTCTATCCGGTTCTCTTGCTCTCCCCTCCGCTCCTTTACTTTGAATTTATATTAGTTCACACAAACACTCCATCCATGCTTTTGTTCCGGCCCTCTGGTCCAGTTTAAGAACCCATTGTGGCCCTCGAGTCAAAAAGTTTGCCCACTTCTGGTCCTGGAGGCTCAGGAAGCGAGGGTCAGCTTCCCAGGGTATGAAGATGGAGCACGTGGTGGCTGCACAGGCCGAGCTTCGGGAAACGAACAGCTGGCCCCAGGGAGCTGGAGCTGAACAGAAAGGAAGAACGGAGTTCACACTGGTATTTTTTTTTTGCTAGCTTCCCTTAGATAACAAATTCATTAAAAACAAAAAACCAAAAAAACAGGCAAACCATGCTCATCTCCCCTGGTTCCTGTCTCCAAGGAACCCCGTGCTTCGCTCTCTCTTTTTCCTTTGAAGGTAGTCCACCCTCCTCTTGCTCTCACCCTCCCTGCGGGCTGGCCGTTTCGTGTTCTCACTTACTCATGCTCACGTGTGGGGTGTGAATGTTGAACCGGATATACACAAACTCGTCTCCCCACTATCTTCTCCCCAAAGCCGAGTCCAGTGCCTCCGTGAGGAGGTAGCAGCTAAGAGCCTGTGCTTGTTCCGATGGTGGCCCTGCCACTCACCCCTTGGGGGACCCTCATGGACTCGGAGCCTCCACCAGAGTGGCTGTCAGGGCTAACTTCACGACTCACCAGGCACTCAGCTCTTACAACACGAGGACAGTGGCTGTTCCTGTTTACACTGGGTCGTTCTGCCTGAATGCTCCAATGTGCCTTCAGTGGGATTTAGGATTTTTCCAATCCAATCTATGTGTCTTTCCACATTTCTGCTTCATCCACTTTCTAGACCAGGGGTGGGCAAACTTTTTGACTCGAGGGCCACCATGGGTTCTTAAACTGGACCGGAGGGCCGGAACAAAAGCATGGATGGAGTGTTTGTGTGAACTAATATACATTCAAAGTAAAGGAGCGGAGGGGAGAGCAAGAGAACTGGATAGAACAGCTGGATCCGGCCCGCGGGCCGTAGTTTGCCCAAGGCTGTTCTAGACCCTTCTTGCTTTCTGCAGAGACCCATGTGAGCTCTTGGGCTGCTGCGTAACAATGCATGACGCACAGGTGGCTTGTCACAAACAGGAATGTGTTTTCTCCTGGTGTTGGAGGCTGGAAGTCCAACACTAAGCCCGTCACCCTAGAGAGCACCTTTCCCTGCCTCTTTCCGGCTTTGGGTGGCCCCGCAGGCGCAGCTTGGGGTGGTCCAGCTTGGGGTGGTCCAGCTTGGGGTGGTCCAGCTTGGGGTGGCCCCACAGGCCCAGCTTGGGGTGGTCCAGCTTGGGGTGGCCCAGCTTGGGGTGGTCCAGCTTGGGGTGGTCCAGCTTGGGGTGGCCCCACAGGCCCAGCTTGGGGTGGCCCAGCTTGGGGTGGTCCAGTTTGGGGTGGCCCCACAGGCCCAGCTTGGGGTGGCCCAGCTTGGGGTGGCCCAGCTTGGGGTGGTCCAGCTTGGGGTGGCCCCGCAGGCCCAGCTTGGGGTGGTCCAGCTTGGGGTGGTCCAGCTTGGGGTGGCCCCGCAGGCCCTGACTCACTGTGGTTTGCAGCTGCCGCACTTCCGTCTCTGCCTCTGCAACGTGTCTATGTCCCTGTGCCTCTCACCCTAAGCACTTGCATCTTCAGGACTTACTTCCCCATGACACCCACATACCTGTTGGGGGAGCATGACTCAATCCATCACCATAGCCAACGGATGTGATTCCCTCCGCTCAGTCCTGAACCTCTGAAGTCACCTTTCCCTCTTTGCCACCCCTTGTCCCAGCCACAGTCCACCCAGCCCCCCCGGGTCTCTAGCTGGCGTCTCACGGATCTGCCCCCCTTTCTTCCTTCCGATGTGGCCCGTGTGCCCTTCTTTCCGGGACTCTGAGGCGGTTCCTGCTCCCTCCCGGCCGACCCCCAGGCCTCCACCATGCAGACACCTGGGTTTCCAGGGCCTGTTGAGAAGCCACTTCTGCCCACCCCTCAGAGAGGGTGAGCTCTTTGTGATCCCACTTTTCTCGTTCCTTGTAGAACCCTCCATAGACCAGGTGGCACCTTGACTAGTTGTGGCCACTGGAGCCGTGACTGGCTGGGACGTGCTTTGTCCTCATAGCTCCTTGGTGGAAGGTGTTACAGCAGATGCTGTGATGAGCCTCCCTCTGGAGCAGCTGGTGTGTTTCCCTCTGTCTCTGGCACGAGATGTCGTCAAGCAGAGAGTCACTTGCTAAACCAGGGGTGGGCAAACTTTTTGACTCGAGGGCCACCATGGGTTCTTAAACTGGACCGGAGGGCCGGAACAAAAGCATGGATGGAGTGTTTGTGTGAACTAATATAAATTCCAAGCAAAGGAGCGGAGGGGAGAGCAAGAGAACCCTCTGCTCTTTTGGCTCCGCGGGCCGGATAGAACAGCCGAACGGGCCGGATCCGGCCCGCGGGCCGTAGTTTGCCCACGGCTGTACCCTTAGGGCCTCTGACAGTGGGTCAGAAGGATTTACTAAGTGTAACAGACGCGAACGTCCAGCACGGGCATTGGACACCTTAATGCACACAGTTTTCTACATTTAAGCTAGCGGGCGTGGGCGATTCTCGTCGTCTTTCACACTAGACATTATACCATCCAACTATTTTTGAATCCTAAAATGTCAAGGCAGGATAATCCGGAATTCTGCATCTAAATTTGAAAAATGGAATTTAAATTTGGTTTTGCTGAATTTCCAAGTGGCTGTGGAGTTGGATCTGGAAAAACTCATTTGTAATTCATGCCAGCGTTGCCAGACGCAGTCACCGGTGGCAGCTGGTTCCCCTGTGTTGCTGTGCCCAGCGCCCTGGCTTCTGCGCCCGCAGTCAGCACCCCCGCCCCCTCGAAGGCTCCTACTGGGAGGCACCGGGAGGGTTAGAAACAAGAGCGCTGCTGTCTTATCCTCGGGCAAGAGAAGAAATGAGAGAGAGGAAAATAGGAAGCCACAGGCGAGGGGGTGCTGTGCTCCCCCGATCCCGTCCCTGCCAGTTGGTGGAGGGAGGGCGCCCACTGCCAGCAACCAGCCAGGGCCAGGAGCGGCGGTGTTATGCAGCTGGGAAGGGAATTTTTGGAAGAAACCACTTTGGATTTTAGTTTTCCACCTAAAACAACACGCCTAAAGTATTAAATGAAAGAAAAATAAATAAGGAAATGACAGAACTCAGGTTCCGACTTCTCTTACATAAACTTCTCCAGCCCAAGCCAGCTGCCCTCTTAAGTATGCCCGCCACCACCTGGGCCGCTTCTAGCTTCTTACCTGACAAACGGTGACCTGCGTGTCTGTTGCTGGACTGATTCTCTCACTAGTCTGGACCCTTCTTCTTCTTCTTCTTCTCCTTCTTCTTCTCCTTCTCCTTCTCCTTCTCCTTCTCCTTCTCCTTCTCCTTCTCCTTCTCCTTCTCCTTCTCCTTCTCCTTCTCCTTCTCCTTCTCCTTCTCCTCCTCCTCCTCCTCCTCCTCCTCCTCCTCCTCCTCCTCCTCCTCCTTTTCCTTCTCCTTCTTCTCTCCTCCTCCTCCTCCTCCTCCTCCTCCTCCTCCTCCTCCTCCTCCTCCTCCTCCTCCCCCTCCCCCTCCCCCTCCTCCTCCTCCTTCTCCTCCTCCTCCTCCTCCTCCTCCTCCTCCTCCTTCTCCTTCTCCTTCTTCTCCTCCTCCTCTTCCTCCTCCTCCTTCTCCTCCTCCTTCTCCTCCTTCTCCTCCTCCTTCTTCTCCTTCTCCTTCTCCTTCTCCTTCTCCTTCTCCTTCTCCTTCTCCTTCTCCTTCTCCTTCTCCTTCTCCTTCTCCTTCTCCTTCTCCTTCTTCTTCTTCTTCTAGGAGCCAACTTCTTGTAACACATATTGAAAGACCGTCCTCTTTTTAAATTTATTTTTATATGTTTATTTTCTTCCTTCAGAGAGGAAGAAAGAGGGAGAGAGAGATAGAAACGTCAGTGATGAGAGAGAATCACTGATTGGCTGCCTCCTGTGTGTCTCCCTCTGCGGATCAAGCCCACAACTCAGGCAGGTACCTTGATCGGGAATCGAACCATGACACTCAGCCACTGAGCCACACTGGCCGGGCATCTGTGAGCTTCTTAAGGGTGGGGTTGCTTTTATTACCTTACCTTCGTATTCCCAGTGCTTGGAAAAGTGACAGATAGATAATAAAAAGTTGTTAAATAAACTGTATTATGAAAAAGCATACAGTATATTATTTTTTTAAATCCTCACCCAAGGATATGGTTTTTTTGTGTGTTGTTGTTTTTTTTTTAAATATTTTATTAATTTTTTTACCGAGAGGAAGGGAGAGGGATAGAGAGTTAGAAACATCGATGAGAGAGAAACATTGATCAGCTGCCTCTTACACGCCCCCTACTGGGGATGTGCCCACAACCAAGGTAGAGGCCCTTGACCAGAATCGAACCTGGGACCCTTCAGTCTGCAGGCCGACGCTCTATCCACTGAGCCAAACTGGTTAGGGCCCAAGGATATGTTTTTACTGATTCTTTTAAAGAGAGAGAGACAGAGGTTGAGGGAGAGAGAGAGAGACATCGGTTGCCTCCCGAATGTGCCCTGACCAGGGATCAACCCCGAGACCCTTCGGTGGCATTGGACAATGAAGGCTCCAACCGACCAGCCAGGACATACCTTACGTTATCTTGATGTTTGCCTCAAATTACTTTATAATTTGAAATAATTCTCGATAAAAATATATCGGAAGACAAAAATATTCAAGGAAGCCAGCCTCAAACCCGCACAGGGATCTGGAATCCGCGGCCTTCGCTGCACGCCCGCTGGGCCGTGCGGACTGGGATGGCGCCCATGTGTGGTGTCCCCTCGTGCACTTAAATGCAGCCAGACTGCCCTCGAGTTTGAAACACACTCTGTTACCGAATAGGTCGCTGCAGGACAGTCCAGTAGGTGATCAATCTTCCCGTGACTTCAGGCCTTCGGAATTCTGTATTTCTTTCACGTGTCGCTTATTGAAGTCTGTTTTTATAAACATGACTTTTTTCCTTGCAATGATTGAAGGTTGTTTTTGTTTGGGATTCTGAAAAATCCTCAAGTTTATGTTCCTGAGAATTAGTTCTAGCACGTTAAAATAAATAGTACTAGGCAAAGACCTCTCAGAACACAGAGGGAGATTGCCAGGCTGACGAACAATAATTCCAAAGGGCCCCACACTCGTATAGTTCGTGAGAAAATGGAATTGAGTTTATAAAATTTCAGTGTGCATGCAGATTTTCCACAGTGAACTGCATATACGTGCAAACTTATTTTCTCCTACAAGAAAGTTTCATTATCTATTGCAACTTCTGTATATTTTGATTGTTTTGGGCCAGGAAGCTGGACTCCAGACGCCTCATTTCATGATCCAAAGTATGCTCTTGCGCTAGACAAGTACTCAGTAAAATTTGCTCCATAAATAAATATTGACTAAATGGATTAAATACTGCCTCCATTCCTTTTGCCAGATTGACTAATTTTTTTGGATTACTTTCAGCAGCAATTTAAGGCAAATTTATTTGTGATATCCTAGAATATGTTATGTTGCCTAAAAGTTAAGGCTGCTATTTTATCTTTTTCTATATATTAAGTAGAGAAACGGAGGCACACTTTTCCTTTACTAAAGCAAGCAACCTATTAATCTGTCTTTTTGTCTAATCTTAAGTTTTACACTCCACAGGTCAGCAGGTGTTCAAAATTTTTCTCCTCTGATCTCAACACCTGCTGACCACTGGGTTCAGCACAAAAATAAGTGTTCCACACCTATTTGGGACTGAGCTGATAATTTACACATTTTGGAAATTTCAAACCTTCCCACGGATATTTTAAGAAAATAACAAAAGTTGCTTTTCCTTTATAGATATTTTCTTTATAGAAATCCTGTTTTAAGTCATTAAAATGTAAGTTAAATAGTAATGATAAAATAAGACTTTAAGTAAAACTCAAAAGAATAATATTGAACAAGCTATATATATAGAAGGCTAAGTGACTGTCTGACTGTCTGACCGGCCGGTAGGCATGACGTGCACTGACCACCAGGGGGCAGACGCTCAACACGGGAGCTGCCGAGCTCCAGTGACTTGGCAGCGGTGGTTCTCAGGTATGCGCCCCGGAACCAGAGAGGAGGGAGCCTGATTCCTCATGGGGCCACGCGATTCCACCTTCAGCCGTGGGTTATGTTGTTGCTGGGGCACTATCGTTCCCGAATCTGGTTTACTGCACACGTGTGTTTGCATTCCACACCCTGTATGACAGCAACTTTGCAGAGTGCCCTCTTGCACTCTGGACACCTCGGGGGATGTTGGAGAGCCGGTTTCGGTCCGATCCCCGCAGGCCAGGCCGAGGGACCCCACCTGCCGGAGGGACCCCGCTCACCCCGCAGGCACCCTTTGAGCCTGGCGCCACCCCAGGTGCCGCTGGCCAGGGAGGAACCACGGGAGGTTGGCTCCAGGGCATGTCTGGCCTGTCTCGCCCAGTCCCACCCCGCCAGCCGCCTTCTAATTAATTTCCTTTCCATGTGCATGAATCCGTGCACTGGGCCTCTAGTTATTAATTATTTAAAGCTTTTGAAATTCCTGTAAAAGTTTCCATGTTCACATTTCCTCTACATAAAACAGTATTTTAATTTGGTTTCTTTTTGTTCACTTATTAAGGATACTTCTCAGAAGCACAAGAATTTTCAGGTCAAAATCTTAGATTCCATTTTTTTTTTTTTTTGTATTTTTCATACTCAACCATAGAATAATGAAATATCTCTAATTTAGTTCTGTCTCTTGCTAAATAAACTTGCAGATATTCCTTCTGGATGTAGTAAAGGTGTTTGAGAGAAGAAATGATTGTTTTGGCTGTTGGTCTTTCCTGCCTCCTCCCCTCTCCCCTCCCCCTTCCCCCCCTGCTTCTATCTTTGCTTTCTTGTCTATTGTTCCCTCTACAAGCACAGAAATCTCCCAGTGAATAGCTTTGCTGTGCATCTAGAAGGTTATTCACTCAACTTCCCAGTAAGGCAGCAGGTCCTTTCTCTTTGTGAATATTCCTGTGGCATTTTTCTGGGTTTGAGGTTTGAAATGTATTGAGGCTTAAAACCACAACGATAAGGTGTCTCCTATACAGTCATTAATGTGTATTACAGAAGTAAGCTGAACATGAAGACCGATGAAGAGAAGGATTTCAATTCTGAAATAAAGGCTTTAGTCTTATTTTAAGGAGTCTGTTACCTGCTCTGAAAGTGATGCGGTAGGGAATACCAGAAAAAAAGGGTGAGATCTGTTTTCATTTCTGTTCTTCAGTGAAATCACCCTTATGACAGACAAAATAGACATTAATAAAACCTGGTAGTCAGGACAGAATTGGGGATTATGGGTTCAAGTCTCCAAATCTACCCAGGTGGGTAAATTTAGAAATTACGCTGGAAGTCTAGTGCCCGCCTGCCTCCAGGCGTGAGCTCCAGGGGGACAGTGCAGCCCTTCAGGCCGCCGTAAACATGTCAACGTATTGTAGAATCTTTGGTAGTAAAATGAAGGTGATAAGAAAGAAAACCATTGAGAACTGTGGAATGTTTAGTTCATTGCAAGAAAAATTCCAATTTGGTCAGGACAAGGGCAGTGAATGAAGAATCCTATATAATAAAAGGCTAATATGCAAATTGTCCCCCGACTGGGAGTTTGACCAGGAGCCAAGGCTGGGCAACCTCCCACATCCCCTCCCCACAGCTGGCCCGGCCGATCAGCCCGATTGGGGCTGGCCCACTGGACCCCACGCGTGCACGAATTCGTGCACCGGGCCTCTAGTAAGTCAATAAATAATGAATTAGCACTAGTTGGCCATCATAAGGTGCACCTAAAGGTTGCCAGTTTGATTCCCCTGACTGGGGGTTGCGGGCTCCATACCCCATCCCAAAGAGGGGGTGCAGGACGAGGCACCTGATCGATATTTCATTTTCACTCTCATGTTGATGTTTCTCTGTCTCTCTCCATGTCCCTTCTGCTCCCTTATCAGTTAAAACAAAAAAAAAAAAGGGAAGAATGAATTAGAAGGATCCAACTGACTATAATGTCTGTATTTTCTCTAGAGGCCTAAATATTCTTCTGTATCAAGAAAGATAGAAAAAGATAGCAAAATGTAGTTGAAAAGAAATCATAAGATACAGAGTTGAATTGATTCTAAAAATGTTTCATGATAGTAAATATTTAACTTCACACCCATCTAAATATCCAATACTGAATGTTCTCGTATAATGTAGAAATAACTCATTTTAGTTGTAAAAATATATGTTCTTTACAGGATACCTTATCTGAAATGAATGACATCAATACATTGTGGGAACACAATGCCAGGAAGTTTAAATCCTTGTCGATATGGCCCCCATTTCAATAGCAGCCAAACATGGGCCTTTTCTAAAAATGATGTAATAGCCTCACACAGTATTTCAGTGGAGCATACACATAACATGAGATTAGGTGGACTGTCTACAAGGGGGTTAGTCTCTTCAATGCAGCCATCAAACATTTCTCAACCCATAGGCAAAGGCTTGACAGCTAGCTAGTAGAACTGCTGTGCATTTAGGCAGACACATGGGCATAGCACAGGTACTTAATTTATCCACCGAAGATGAACATTAGAAATTGGGCGTTCTGCGGAGTTACTACTGAAATTTCTAGTCCAGGGGTGGGCAAACTTTGTGACTCGAGGGCCACAATGGGTTCTGAAACTGGACCAGAGGGCCGGAACAAAAGCATGGATGGAGTGTTTGTGTGAACTAATATAAATTCAAAGTAAACATCATTACATAAAAGGGTACGGTCTTTTTTTTTATTTCAATAGTTTTATTCATTTCAAACATTTTAACAAGAAGAATGTAAACACTAATTATTATAATTTGAAACTTCAAAAAATGGAGGAATCATAGCACAATAAGATACCTTATATTGAAGATGGCAAATGCAAAATAAAATTGCCAAACAAAGGAAAGGTACAAAAGCCTTTCACATTAAACTTAAATATAATAAAATAACTTAAAACTAAAACAAATAGAAAAGAACAAAATGTGTAATCAGTAAATTAAACATTTTCTTTAGTGCAACTTCCAAATGATGCCCGGGACGTAGATGTAGATGGCAATGTGGACTGGGTTGAAAGGTGTTTGGTCTTTAAAACATCCACTTCAGTGGGAACAGTGTTGTTGGTCTCCTTTTTAGCTAATGCTCTGACACTGTGCTCTCCAGGGGCGTGTCTCCCTACATCACCACGGTAACGTGTCTGCGCATTCCCAGGGTGATGTCGGGGGACCGTCCGCGGGCATTCCAAGGAGCCTCTGGAAGATGGAGAGGTTGTTCCTTCTACTGAATGGGGATATAAATCCGCCCCCTCAGAAGAAGGAGCTGCGGCCGTGTTTCCCGACGTTGCCATGTTAACACTGCTGCTGGGGAAGGAGCGGAGGGGAGAGCAAGAGAACCCTCCGCTCTTTCGGCTCCGCGGGCCGGATAGAACAGCCGAACGGGCCGGATCCGGCCCGCGGGCCGTAGTTTGCCAGTTTGCCCACGGCTGTTCTAGAGTATTCAGTACCAGGCAGGCTCCGCTCTCCCGGTGGTGTTTTGGCAGCGATTCAGTACGTGGGTCACGTTTTCGGAGGGAAATCTACGTCAGATGCGTTAGCCGCCTGACACCTGGTTGTCCAGACAAGGTTGCGGATGGGTGGCCTGGGCACGGCGTGCAATTCCAGTTTCACGTTTTGGCCGCGACCGGCTAGATTCCCCAGTGATCTCTGGGAAGGAACTTGAGGCCCTCATGTGAGAGATTTCCCTTTTTATTTGTTCCATTTTAAGTCAAGTTAAAACAGCCGTTTGACTAGTTAACGGACACGCCTTTGCCTGTGGATTGAGACACGCTGGCTGAGTGCACTGGAGAAGATTGTAGAGCAGCCGTGGGCCAACGACGGCCCGCGGGCCGGATCCGGCTGTTCTATCCGGTTCTCTTGCTCTCCCCTCCGCTCCTTTACTTTGAATTTATATGAGTTCACACAAACACTCCATCCATGCTTTTGTTCCGGCCCTCCGGTCCAGTTTAAGAACCCATGGTGGCCCTCGAGTCAAAAAGTTTGCCCACCCCTGTTGTAGACAGTTGAATCTCATATTATTTGTGTGCTCTGCATTTGCTGTGTGCGAGCTGTCTTTTTCTTGCTCAGATTTCACGAGATGTTTTCAAAGTTAATTGTTATTCTATTTAGCATATAAACTAGGGTCGTCCTTCGGGTGACAGCCATTTAATTCAGCTCAGACAGTCATTACAAGCTTCACGTTGCTCAGCTGGTGCAATGCCAGAGGCAAGGCAGACACCGAAAATAAGAATCTGAATGGCCTTCCTACAAGCAGATGGTCGGGCTCGCCGGAAAGCGCGAGTCTGTAGGTGGATTGGAGACCCGGAGATGCCGAAGCCCGCAGTCTCGCCCCAGGTTCACCCACCCCCCTCTTCACCCAGCGCATCGGGCCTGCCTCCCAGACCCGGAGGCGGGAAACATCCCATCCACTCTTCCTGGGGCTGCGCATGTGTCTGAGCTTTTCAAAGTCCGGGATCAGAAATGGCAAGAGAAGTGATGACCATGGAGTTATGGGCACGCTCAGAAGGGTCCGAAGGAAGAACGGAGCACGCTCCCCTCGTTGCCTCTCCTGCGGGAGGATAAGCAAGCAGGGAGGTTCCGGAGGGCTCTCTGGAGCCAAGTTCCCGTCTGGGCTGGGCGTTGGGAGAGGCAGCTCGGTGGTGGGTGCAGCGGGCCCCTGGCTGCTCCCTCGCTGCCTCCTGGTCCCTAAAGCCTGGTCTGCCCCCCATCAGGCCTGCTGGCTGCCTGCTCCCCGCCCACCAGGGCCGCACAGCCAGGGAGGTGCTAAGGGTGTGAGCTCGGACCCGCCCACCCCAGCAGGGCCCAGGCCAGCGGGTCAGGGCGGCCGCAGGGCTGTGCCTTTTTCTGAAAATGGTCCTCGGGCCTGAGCCGCGGGGCTGACACATCCTTTTCCTTCCTGGGCACAGAGGCCCAGACACCAGGGACACACCTGCCAGAGCCGCCAAGTGACCCGTTTTCTATTCATTCGAAACGGGCGGCCTTGGTGCACAGGCCCACCGGCGAGCTAGCGCCTTCCTCCTCGCTCACTCACCCGCTCACCCGCTCACCAGTGCGGCCAGTGCTCGTACCGAGGCTGGTTAGGTGCCTGGGTGCGGGCCACAGACATGAGGGCACGTCTGGCGCCCGGGAGGCCCTGCCAGGGGAGGAAAGCGATCGGACCGGCCTGGCCTGCGCAGAGGGTTGCCGTGTTTGTGACACATGAGCGTCTGTTTCTGCAAGGAAGAGCTTCCTCTCCTGCCTGGGAACGTCCAGCCGGGGCTTCGGGACTGAGGCGGCACTGGCATGTGCTTGTCAAAGCCCTCGGCAGACCCCTAATCCAATTCGCAGGCAGGGTCACATCTCTCCAACAGGCCGGCTCCAATATGGCCGTGGCCCCAGTATCTATGATCATCCTATCTAATAAAGAGGGAATATGCTAATTGACCATCACTCCATCACAAAGATGGCTGCACCCACAGCTGAAGCCAAGTTCCCATAAGGAGCCTTAACGAGCAATCAGCAGGGACCTGAGGCTACGCCCTCCCCTGCACCTGTGGGGCTTGACAGGGGATCTCAGGCCACACCCCCACCCAGCAGGGCTTGACAGGGGACCTCAGGCCGCACCCCTGTCCCAGTGCCAGGCCAGGGGACCTGATGCCACGCCCCCCACCTGGTGGGGCTTGATGGGGGATCTTAGGCCATGCCCCCCACCCAGTGGGGCTTGACAGGGGATCTCAGGCCATGTCCCCCACCTGGCGGGGCTTGATGGAGGACCTCAAGGCATACCCCCCCGCCCTGGTCTGGGCTGGGGGACCTCAGGCCACGCCCCCCGTCCTGGTCCCGGGCCAGGGGACTTGAGGCTGCGCCCCCTGACCAGCAGGGCTTGACAAGGGTGGGACTGGCCGGGTCTGGATCTAGCCCAATGGGGAGGGGCTGGCTGGGGTGCATGTGGGTGAGCAGGAACTTGACTCTGGGGTCTGTGGTGTGCCCCAGACTCTGACAGGAGGAAGGTTTTCATATACATTTTACTAATTTTCTATCATCTCTGACACTTCTATTATAGAGAAAGGGCAAATAGCAATATTAAATTATTTCCTCTAATTAATCCCCTTTTAATGTGCACGAATTTCGTGCACCGGGCCACTAGTAACTAATAATATGCTAATTAAACCGGACGTCCTTCCGGACGACCTTCTGGACGGAGCCTGGGCTGCGAGGGCCGAATTTCATGCACCGGGCCTCTAGTGATTATATAGAAGAACGTGGACCCGTGGCATGGCCCAAGGTGGTCGAACAGTAGGCCTGACGGCTGGGTCTCTCATTCTATATTATAACGAGATGGTAGATTTGGTCTGCCATCTAGTGATTAAGAGTTGAATTCTTATGACTAAATTTAAAAGCACAGACGCCTGCTGAGGAGACAGATCTCTGAGGATGTCTGAGACACATAGGACAACTGGGTTCCCGCAAGTAAAATGCGGTCGGATGAGATACGTCTCTAAGATGCCCGTGCCGAGCCGTCTGTGGCAGTGACCTCACTACGGATCGCTCCAATCTGCCAGAACATTTGGTCAGGATGAAAGAATCCTGTATCTTGGAAGATAACATTTTTAGAAGTTATGCCACCACAGAGATTACAAAATAGTGGCAGTACTATCAGATACGTACCAGCCCTCCTCAATTTCAGGATAAAGACACATAAATAGAAAAAATGTAAGTGTCACAATATCGAGGTTTTAGAATTCCTTTTCAGATTTTATAAAACGGATTTGTTTGCCCACGTCCTTTAAGACCAATCGTTCTTTTTGAGTTCTAGCCTTAGCCGAGGCGAACGTCAGCCGGGGTTGGTTCTGTGGTTTGTGCGGAGGAGTGGCGGCAGTCCTGGCTCTCTCAGCAGGTCGCGTTTAGTTCTTTAATCCCGATGTCGTCTGTAACATCGTTATGTCATGGCACCTGCCTGCGGACTGGCCGCAGCTTCGCTTTCTATGTCCTGTCCTTTCATTTAGATAAGCATCCGTGTGGAAAGCAAGCGGCCGGTCCCAAGGTGCCCCCTGCTGTGCCCCCTGCTGTTCTCCCTGCCGGGCACTGGCCCCCGTGCTCCCTACTGTGCTCCCTGCTGTGCTCCCAGCTGGGCACTGAGGCCCCGTGCTCCCTACTGTGCTTCCTGCTGTGCTCCCAGCTGTGCTCCCAGCTGTGCTCCCTACTGTGCTTCCTGCTGTGCTCCCAGCTGTGCTCCCAGCTGTGCTCCCTACTGTGCTTCCTGCTGTGCTCCCTGCTGTGCTCCCAGCTGTGCTCCCTGCCATGCACTGGCCCTGTGCTCCCTGCTGTGCTCCCAGCTGGGCACTGGCCCCCGTGCTCCCTGCTGTGCTCCCAGCTGTGCTCCCAGCTGGGCACTGGCCCCCGTGCTCCCTGCTGTGCTCCCAGCTGGGCACTGAGGCCCTGTGCCCCCTGCTGTGCTCCCTGCTGGGCACTGGCCCTGTGCTCCCTGCTGTGCTCCCTGCTGTGCTCCCAGCTGGGCACTGAGGCCCTGTGCTCCCTGCTGTGCTCCCTGCTGTGCTCCCAGCTGGGCACTGAGGCCCTGTGCTCCCTGCTGTGCTCCCTGCTGTGCTCCCAGCTGGGCACTGAGGCCCTGTGCTCCCTGCTGTGCTCCCTGCTGTGCTTCCTGCTGTGCTTCCTGCTGTGCTCCCTGCTGTGCTCCCTGCTGTGCTCCCTGCCGTGCACTGGCCCTGTGCTCCCTGCTGTGCTCCCTGCTGTGCTCCCTGCTGTGCTCCCTGCCGTGCACTGGCCCCCGTGCTCCCTGCTGTGCTCCCTGCTGTGCTCCCTGCTGTGCTCCCTGCTGTGCTCCCTGCCGTGCACTGGCCCTGTGCTCCCTGCTGTGCTCCCTGCTGTGCTCCCTGCTGTGCTCCCTGCCGTGCACTGGCCCTGTGCTCCCTGCTGTGCTCCCTGCTGTGCTCCCTGCTGGGCACTGGCCCTGTGCTCCCTGCTGTGCTCCCTGCTGTGCTCCCAGCTGTGCTCCCTGCCGTGCACTGGCCTCTGTGCTCCCTGCTGTGCTCCCTGCTGTGCTCCCAGCTGTGCTCCCAGCTGTGCTCCCTGCCGTGCACTGGCCCCGTGCTCCCTGCTGTGCTCCCTGCTGTGCTCCCTGCCGTGCACTGGCCCTGTGCTCCCTGCTGTGCTCCCTGCCGTGCTCCCAGCCGGGCACTGGCCTCCGTGCTCCCTGCTATGCTCCCTACTGTGCTCCCTGCTGTGCTCCCAGCCGGGCACTGAGGCCCCTGTGCTCCCTGCCCTGCTCCCTGCCCACCCCTGTCATCCACGGAGTCTCAGCCTGTGTGATGCGCACAGACCCTGGTGTGTGGGAGGGAAGGCGGGCTCGCAGCGCACGTGGTTTTTTGTCTCGTTGCCATTACCGCAGCCAGCTCACTTTCCACGTCATCTTAGTCTAATTACATCCTCCGCGGAGAGGGACCGGTGAGTGCTCAGAGGGTCACACTGATTCTGACACGGCCATTTAAAGAGAGGCCGCAGCGGCCCCGTCTCTGCCCCTTGATTGGGGTTACGCTCTCTTCAGCTCTCAGGAAGAAGCGGGCTTGCTATCAGTGTGTGTGTGAGTGTGTGTGTGCGTGTGTGTGTGTGAGTGTGAGTGTGCGTGTGAGTGTGTGCGCGTGTGTGTGTGTGCGTGTGAGTATGTGTGTGTGCTCTTTTTTATTAGTTTTAATCTTTACTGTTGAAAGTATTACATAGGTCCTTCTTTCCCCCCACTGACCTCTCCCACCCACCCCTGTTCCCCGCCCAGGCCCTCCTCTCCCCAGTGTCTGTGCCCACGGGTGATGCCCCCCCTGTTCCCCGCCCAGGCCCTCCCCTCCCCACTGTCTGTGTCCACGGGTGATGCCCCCCCTGTTCCCCGCCCAGGCCCTCCCCTCCCCACTGTCTGTGTCCACGGGTGATGCCCCCCCTGTTCCCCGCCCAGGCCCTCCCCTCCCCACTGTCTGTGTCCATGGGTGATGCCCCCCCTGTTCCCCGCCCAGGCCCTCCCCTCCCCACTGTCTGTGTCCACGGGTGATGCATACATGCACACAAGTTCATTGGTGGATCTCTTCCCACCCCCCCTCCCCTGCCTTCCCTCGGAGGGTCCACAGTCTGTCCATGCTTCCACGTCTCTGGGTCTGTTTTTGATCCTCAGTTTCTTTGGTTCATTAGATCCCACATCTGAGTGAGGTCATGGGATACTTGTCTTTCTCTGACCGGCTGATTTCACTCAGCACAATACTCCCCAGGGCACACGTCTGATTTCACTCAGCACGGTGCTCCCCGGGCACACGTCTGATCTCCCTCAGCACAGTGCTCCCCGGCACACGTCTGATCTCACTCAGCACAGTGCTCCCCGGGCACACGTCTGATCTCCCTCAGCACAGTGCTCCCCGGGCACACGTCTGATCTCACTCAGCACAGTGCTCCCCGGCACACGTCTGATCTCCCTCAGCACAGTGCTCCCCAGGGCACACGTCTGATCTCCCTCAGCACAGTGCTCCCCGGCACACGTCTGATCTCCCTCAGCACAGTGCTCCCCAGGGCACACGTCTGATCTCACTCAGCACAGTGCTCCCGGGCACACGTCTTTTTATTCCAGCCAACTCAGAAGGAGCTGCAGAACAGGACACTCGCCCCTCAGAGTCTGTCCACTTCTAATGGCATCTCCTGGGCACTGTTATTGCGCGTCATTCTGCTTATTGCTTATTGTTCATCGTCTCCGTGTGCACATGTCTGATGGCGTCATCCACGCGATTGGAATCTACATCACAGTAAGACAGACTGCTGGGAACAGAACACATGTCCTTTCAGCGTGTTGCACGTGCGGTCCTAGCACGCTCACTCCTCCGTGAAAGCACCTGAGCGCTACGTCCCTCGGGCTGTGGGAAGGGGAGGCCAGCCGACGGAGCTGACCGTGTGGCCCACTTTCAGCCGCGGTATTTCGTGTTGGCAGTGGGATAGTTCTTTCTCAGCAGTAAAACGCGGTGAACACAGTCATAGAATTTACGTACGTAATGGAATCGTTGCATGAATATGGCTGCAAGTCTGCTTTCATAGAGGCTGTGTTCTGTTGAACTGTTCATCGTGGAACAACGTCGCTTCGAAGTGGTTTTCCATCTAAGAGTAATGCTGCTCATTCGATGTGCACGTTTCTATTTTTTTTTTTCAAGATAGTGCAGCCAACAAGCGTATGAGGGTAGGAGATGCTTCTCTCCTCCGGGGCTGGCATATGCCTGGCAGCACTGCACAGCCGGTGTGGACGGAAGCATGCTGCCTTCCTGGCTGGCTGTGGGTGACCTGGTAGCGATCTCTGGTGAAGGGGACAGGTGGAACCCGGCGCTCTGCTGACCAGCAGAGAAGCCGGCTGTGGCGCCGTCCTCAGAGCGAGGTCCGCTGGGCAGTGTCTGCGATGAGAGACCGCAGGTGGGACGGTCCAGAGAGCGGCGAGAGGAAGCGACCCAAGGGCGTGCCGAGCTCGGAAGATGGGCAGCTGGGGTAACGTCTCCAGCCGTGGGCAAACTACGGCCCGCGGGCCAGATCCGGCCCATTTGGCTGTTCTATCCGGCCCGCAGAGCCAAAAGAGCGGAGGGTTCTCTTGCTCTCCCCTCCGCTCCTTTACTTTGAATTTATGTTAGTTCACACAAACACTCCATCCATGCTTTTGTTCCGGCCCTCCGGTCCAGTTTAAGAACCCATGGTGGCCCTCGAGTCAAAAAGTTTGCCCACCCCTGTTCTAGACGGACTCCCTGCCATCTGTGGTTCTGTATTAGCGTTGGAGTATACGTACTGACAAACGATCATTTCTCTCATAAACAATTTCAAGTGCGTTTTTAAATTTTTGGCTTTATTTTTGTAAAGTGCGAAGTTGATGCTGGTGCAATTAAGTTAGTGAGCCACGATTTAGAGTCATTCATTCATTCATTCATTCATTCATTTATTCATTCACACCCATTCACGGAACAACTGTCTGCGGGATGTTAGCTCTCTGCGAAGTGTGGTTTCAGTCTTTAGAAATAACAGCGAACAAGACACACCAACCCTTACCTCCATGCCGTCTAGTGGAGGAGATGGGGAAATACACAGATGACAATAAGTAAACTAATACTAACCCTGATACATTTTATGAGGGTCCATGCCTACTCACATTTTAGCAACTGTTGATTGCCTTGAGTACGATAAAAACGAATGAATGGGCAGATGAATAAATGGTTTCTTTAACGAGTTCTGCGAAGCACATCCATCGGGTAAAGGAAGTCCGCGTCTATGAGGTTGTCAGAGAAGAGTCGTGGGGGCGGGGGCAGCTGGGCAAACCCTAGCAGTGACGAGGGCACCTGAGACCAGGGGGGGAGGCTGAGCCAGGACAGGGGTCAGTGGGGCAGAGTCTAGGAGGGGCCGTGGGGCTGCAGAAAGGAGTTTGAGTTTCAGCTGCTGGGAAGGAATTAAGCAGGGACACTCTGACCTGCTTCATGTTTTAAAATACTGTAGTGTGCTTTGAAGAAACACGAGGTTAAGGATGTAATGCCTGTGTTCATTTTGTAGCCGATGAATCATACAAGTGCTGTTACTGTGCATGTGTATATGTCCCACATCTGCATTACGTTTTTGCCTGGATGTAGGGAAGCGTTCGGCAGGTAGTGGGTAATAGGCTGCCATATTGTTTTGGTCATGGCTTTTCTTAATTAATTTCGACGCAAAGATAAGGAGTGCATCGCCTGTAAAAGCTTTGCATTTCTGTCTCCGTTTCGTGAGCCCCTTCAGTTCAGGATGTCTAAGCTAAATGTATGCCATAAAAGAGGACACTGTTATTCTTTTTTTACCTTACGTTTAAAACTAATTTTAATAAACCCATATAATTTTTTAAAAATATGTATTTTTAAAATTTATTTTGTAGAGGAAGGGAGGGAGGGAGAGAGAGAGAGAGAAACATCAATGATGAGAGAGAGTCATCGATAGGCCGCCTCCTGCACACCCCACTCTGGGGATGGAGCCTTCATCCCGGGCCTGTGTCCTGACGGGGACTTGAACCATGACCTCCTGGTTCACAGGTTGATGCTCAACCACTGAGCCACGGCGGCCGGGCAACCCAGACCCTTAAAAAAATTTTGTCTTCTCGGCCAGGAGCACACGGTGCCTACCTTGCTGTGGACTTCGCTAAGCTGACGTTTCCAGGAGCTGAAAGTCACAGAGGGGTCGCCTGAACATGAAAATTATGTGTTCCCCCTGGAACTACTCCCCCCCCCCCCCCGCCTTCTCACAGTGCTTTTTATTTTATTTTTTATTCCTCCGTATCACTCTTCCCATGTTTTGTCATTTATACCTTCAAAAATGAAGCCTTGCCCTCCCTGGTTTGGCTCAGTGGATAGAGCGTCGGCCGGCAGACGGAAGGGTCCTGGGTTCGATTCCGGTCAAGGGCATGTACCTTGGTTGCGGGCACATCCCCAGTGGGAGGTGTGCAGGAGGCAGCTGATCGATGTTTCTCTCTCATCGATGTTTCTAGCTCTCTGTCCCTCTCCCTTCCTCTCTGTGAAAATCAATAAAATACATTAAAGAACACACAAAGCCTTTGGGAGGGTTCAGCTTCCCTCGCCAGGTCGCTCCCCGGCTCCCCGCAGCGGCATGCGCTGTTGTGCTCATCTCCCTGGGGGCGACGCGTGGTCTGATGTGAGCGCTGACGAAGGACGTGCACCTGCGCTCTGCACACTTGGGGGGTCACTGCTCTGCACACTTGGGGGGTCGCTGCTTAGCCAGGTTCTTCAGAAGCCACAGGCCGACTCCTCCTCTCCCCCCGTCCCCGCCCGCTCCCGGACTTGCAGGCGGGTCCTGACCTTCCCTCTCCTCTCCTTGCAGAAGGGTACGGGGAAGAGATAGCCTGTACGCAGAACGGCCAGATGTACTTGAACAGGGACATCTGGAAGCCGGCCCCCTGCCAGATCTGCGTCTGTGACAACGGGGCCATCCTCTGCGACAAGATCCAGTGCCAGGAGGTGCTGCCGTGTGCCGACCCCATCACGCCCGCGGGGGAGTGCTGCCCCGTCTGCCCTCACAGCTCCGGAGGCGGCAGCACCAGCTTCGGTGAGCGCTCGGCCCACGCGGGCCAGGCCCGGCCCACCGGGATGGTGGCGGGGCCGACCCATTGGCAGCCCCGGACAACGGTTGAGCCGCTCTTCGGCGGTCTTCGGGGCCCGGGACGTTGCTCACCCGCTTCCTTAGTGATGCTCTGTCTTTGTAAAAGCCAGGGGAGTGTGGCTGAGTTTGGATAGTGGTGTCTAAGTGGGGAACCCCTGTACCCCTTCAGAGGCCATTCACTACCTATCCGTGCTGGGTGCCTCCAAGGTGTTTGTTGATGTTTTATGAAATTGGTTCATGTACTGAGAGAAGATCTGGAAAAAAATTACCTCCCCTGGTGCCAGCTGTGCCATCGGGAGCAGAAGGATGATTCCTAAAGTAACCGAGTGCCACAGAACCTTCTAGAACATGAGCTCAGCGTGTTTTTAGCGCTGGCCAGGAAAGCACAGAGAAGGAGTGTCTATCCTGGAGAAAGTGGTGTAAACTGCTCGTTTTAAAACTCTTGAGAGAAAAGTGCATGTATTTAGCATAGGCTACATGTATGAGAACATGTGTTAAACTCACATATGAGAGAAACAAGTTTACATGTATGTGTTTTAATGAGCAGGTGAGGTTGAGGTTACAGTTCTAGGTCGTTGTTTTACGGGTCGTGAATGGAGACTTGGATGCATCACGGTCAAGGCAGTGCCAAGGTTTTATTTTTACCCCAAATACCATTGCAAATCACAGCAAATATAATGAAGTTTTCAACAGTGTATTTGTGGAAACACGAGACAATAACTGATCAAGTCTCCTCTTGGATAGCATTCAAGTAACAGTGTGCCTTGAATAAGTATCCAAACTCAACTTATGGGAAAGTAATAAAGAAGGCAGAATGGAAAGAATTAAAGCAAGATACTTAAGCGCTGCCTGAAGCAGATACATTCAAAGAAACTCCAAGGAATGAAGTAAAATCCAATTGGTGGGGATAAGTGAGTAGTACGTTGGGCAATGAAGGCAAATATAAGAAAACAGAGCAAAATGCACAACCTCCTGCAAATAGCTGGTTTGGGAAAAGTCAGTTCATTCCCAGGTGAATATCAACAAAACAATAACAACCACCAAAAGAACCTGGTGATAGCATTGATGCAAAGATACAACGAGAGAAAATGTGAGGGACTTTAACTAAATTTACACGATCGAGAACAGGTAGACTCAGTTAAACATGTCATCACAAAACAGGTCAATCATTTGACCAAGCATTTCATCATAAACTAAATAAAACTGAATAAAGTAACTGCCTCTGAGAAAGAAGGCCACAAATTAGAAATACAAAAACACGAGGAAAGCAGTAGAGGGAAAGTCAAAATCATAATCGAGAAATGAAGGCGAAATAGCAGGGAGCACATGGAGAAGGGAGGCTGCAGAAAATGCACGAAGGGGCATAGAAAACAGTGATGAGAAGAGAAAAAAACGGAAAGGATTTGAGAGGGAATAATTGACACACGAGACAGGTCCAGGATATGCCTGAAGAAGAACCCCAACGAAGAAACGGATGCAGTGGAGAGACAAACACGGATGGTCATGTAATACAAGAAAACTTTTCTGAGGTCACATTAAACTTTAATTTTAATATTGCAAAGGGAAACCGAGTGTCTGAGAAAGTTGACTCAGAAGAATCAATATAGAGACTTATCTTAGTAAAATTATTAAACTTAAAGGAAAAAGAGAGAACCTTGGAAAACCAAGGGAGAAGAATGTTTACTGCTGGGAGCATTCTCTCCAAACTTAGAGGTAAAACATGGATATTCATGGTCATAGCAGCAATGATACCTTATTGAATGTACCGGAGCAAGCAAGTAGATAGGAAAAAAATTAGAGATTTAGAAATTAGAAAGAGGAAGTAAAACTATTAATTTGCAGAAAATAAAATCATGTGCTTATAAAACCGGAGAGAATGGAGTAAAAAACAACAACAAGAATCACACGCACACACACACACGCACACACGCACGCACACACACACACACGCACGCACACACGCACACACGCACACACACACACACACACACACACTACAAAATTAAAAGATTTTATTTAGTAAGAGGGCAATGTGAAATAAATTAATAGGTTTACCATATGCGATTATATCCTAGTATAAATAATGAGAATAAAAAAATTCATTTATAATAGCAACAGTGAGGATAGAGTGGCTAAAGATAAATTTAATACAAAATGTTTGAGATCTATCTGAAGAAAACTGTAGAGCCCTACTAATTCAGATGATGACTTAAACACACGGGATGCTCTATTATATTCCTAGTTAGGAAGACTGATAATAGGACAGTTAAGAATAGTGCCCTCCTGTTGTGGGTGAAACGTGGGAAATCAGGGGACAAGAGGGAAGGGTTTTTACTTATAATTGTACACCTTTAATGTATTTGGGCTTGTTACTCATATGAATGAATAGCCTACTCAAAAAATGTTTTTAAAAAAGCAGAGAATATTGTCTAAAATATTTCATTATAATTTTACATAGAGGCCTGACGCACAAATTCGTACACGGGTGGGGTTCCGAGGGGTGGGGGAGTGGGGGGATGGCTGGAATGTGATGGGCCTTCGGGTCATTTGGTGAGCTTTAAATGCTATATAACGATGTGAAGAATATCTTTAAAATGTCAGAATTCTCTAAAGGGATGCATGATTTTCCTCTTATGGATACACTGATCCCAAACAACTTTTGAGTTCTGCTCACTAGCGATAGGAAAAAAACACTACCTGTTATTAAAAGAAATGTTTAGGAGATTTAAAGAAACTATTTCTGCATAAAATAACAGTTATTCTCTTCTTTTTACAGGTAGAGGAAGAAAGGTAAGCTTTACTTTGCATAGTTTCATTTTTATAAATGTATTTTTTATCCTAATACCATCTATAAAGCATGTGCTTTTGAAGTGTTTGGAACCCTTTCATAAAGTACAAAGCAACATCCAAATATAAATACATGAGCTCAGTGCAGCTTCTTGCTTACCGATTACAGATGCTTCTATTTCATGCGCTTTGTTAATTTTTGTTTATAGCTGTTTCTTCCAGAAGGCGGTGTGCCCTGTAAGGATTGAGGCTGGGTCACATTAACCTTTGAATTACTTCTGTTTATCATAGTACTTAGCATATGTACCTTAAGCATTAGAAGTGCAACAGAAGTTTAACTGAGTGAAAGAAGGGAGGAAGGGAGTGGGAGGGAGGAAAGAAGGGAGGGAAGGAGGGAGAGAGGGAGGGAGGAAGGGAGGGAGGGAGGGAAAGAAGGAAGGAAGGAAGGAAGGAAGGAAGGAAGGGAGGAAAGAAGGAGGGAAGAAAGGAAGGAAGAAAGGAAGGAAAGAAGGAAGGGAGGGAGGAAGGAAGGAAGGGAGGAAAGAAGGGAGGGAGGAAGGAAGGAAGGAAGGAAGGAAGGAAAGAAGGAAGGAAGGGAGGAAGGAAGGAAGGAAAGAAGGGAGGGAGGAAGGAAGGAAGGAAGGAAGGAAGGAAAGAAGGAAGGAAGGGAGGAAAGAAGGAAGGAAAGAAGGAAGGAAGGGAGGAAAGGAAGGAAGGAAGGGAGGAAAGAAGGAAGGAAGGAAGGGAGGAAGGAAGGGAGGAAGGAAGGAAGGAAGGAAGGGAGGAAGGATGGAAGGGAGGAAGGATGGAAGGGAGGAAGGAAGGAAGGAAAGAAGGAAGGAAGGGAGGAAAGAAGGAAGGGAGGAAGGAAGGGAGGGAGGGAGGAAGGGAGGGAGGAAGGAAGGTTGGGAGGGAGGGAGGAAGGAAAGAAGGAAGGAAGGGAGGGAGGAAGAGAGGGAGGGAGGGGATTAGTTCTACTTCTGCAGGGTTGTGGTCCCTCTTCCATTAGTTGGGAAATGAAGATTCAACTAAAGGAATTAATTGAGCATTTTACCAAACACACACCACCCCCTCTTTCTCACCTTCGAGGAGCCTTAACTCTAACCCACGGTCAAACCTTACACTCAGGGGAAAGCAGTTTCATGTGGCCGTGGCCTCCCCCCCGGGCCGTTACCACCTGTCGCCGGGAAGTGGCAGTCCCACTGCGTGGAGAGTCCGCTTCCGTTGGTTGTGTTCTCAGCGTCCCGGTTACCTTGGAAACTGCGGCCTCTGCATCCGTCTCATCCCAGGGGGAGCGGCACAGGATTCAGTGGACATGCCAGTCACCCCAAGTTCCAAGGCAGTCCCCAGACAGATGCCCCGCAAACTTAGCGTCTTCCCCTCGCAGAATGGAAGGGCAGGGCGTGCGGGCAGATGCTCGGGGAAGCCGTGCGTCCTCCGCGGGGAGGGCAGGTGACGCTCGCTGGGGGCGGCCAGGGCTCGGCCGCGCTTTCCGTTGGGAGGGCAGTGTCATTCCTTTGTCGTAAGTGACATGGACATCGGGGAAGCTGTTTCACTTTGAACACAGGTCAAAGGAGAGGCCTTCCAATGCCGGGTTTAATTCACATCGAAAAGCTAGAAAAACGGAAACTTAGAAGCTTGAGTTCAGGTCTCAAACAACCCAGATAAATACATAGAAGACCCATGAAATAAAAAAAGAACCGACTGCGAAAACTGCCCTGAAGTAATCGGCTTCGCTGGCTCAGCAATCACGCACACACCGAAGGGCCTGTCTCCGAAGGGCCTGTCCCTGGAGGCCTGTCCCCGGAGGGCCTGTCCCCAAAGGGCCTGTCCCCGGAGGGCCTGTCTCCAAAGGGCCTGTCCCCGAAGGCGGCCGGACGCAGGCCAGGGCACCGCCAGGCAGGCCGCCGTTGACCTCAGGCGTCCCAGCAGCCAGAGCAAAGCGATGCTTGGTGTCTATCGAGGCTGGGTCTCGTTTATAATTTATTCACTTAGTCATGACAACGCTCAAGAAGAGGCAAACGGTACCGATGCGGCGGTGGTAGGAAAAGCCCCCATCTTGTGACAGTGATGGGGCCTTGAATGGCAAGTAACAGACAAGATGTAAAATAAGCTGTTAATTCTCCTCTGAATTTGGGTACTTAAATGGGTATAAAGACCAAATTTAGTTAAACTTTAGGGAAAGGATGCTTCCGCATAAATTAACTGCATTAACGAAGCCCACGTTAAGGTGTTTAAAAAGCCCATATTAACAAAGCAGCAAATAGCTACTCTTGTGGCTTATTTCCAAAGTAGGAAGTTTCGTAGGCACATTGGACAAATGTGTGATCAGAACCTGATAACGGAATGCTTAATCCCATAACAAATACGGCAGACAGGTAGAAAGCTCATACTGAGACATCAAATAAACCAACAATGTAGCTAAGAAAACCATCTGCAGATTCCACTCTGAGTACAAAGGACAAAGCAGACATGTCTTTGCTGGTCTCGTAGGACGGAAATTTCACAACCATTCTCAGCAGGCTATCCTATTTTTCTCATTTTGGCTGAAATCATTTATCCTCCCTTTTTACTTGATTTTTTTTTTTAGACGTGTTCCAGAAAGAAACTTTTAAAAAATAAGGTCCTTTTTTTTTTTTTTTTTTTTTAAATTGGGCATGGATTTACACTCATAATAATCTGGCCACTCAGTGTATATCTTATATAATAAAAGGCTAATATGCAAATTGTCCCCTCGACCAGGAGTTCGACCAGCAGGCAGGCCGGCCAACCGCCCATGTCCCCTCCCCCTGGCCAGGCTGGCTGGGCCCCACCCATGCACGAATTCATGTACCAGGCCTCTAAAATATATATATGTATATGTATGTATATGTATGTATATGTATATATATATATGTATATATGTATATATACTGAGTGGACAGATTATTATGCATTCAGAGGTCATAATAATCTGGCCACTCAGTGTATATATCCCTTCTACACAATTAAAATGCTTGCCTGGCCTGTGCGGCTCAGTGGTTGAGCGTCAACCTATGAACCAGGAGGTCATGGTTCGATTGCCGGTCAGGGCACATGGCGGGGGTGCAGGCTCGATCCCCTGGAACTTACTCATTTAGAGCCTCCTCCTGCTTCTGTAGAACCATTTCCCACCCCGATTCTCAGCCTGCTCCTGACCCCCGGAGACCGCTGCCTCAGTGTGAGAGCGGCAAGCATGGCCGGGTGCTGCGCTGCCGTGGAGCTCAGCACCAAGACCATCAAGGCTGTAAAGGAGCCTCAGGGTCTCCCCGCACAGCGAGTGTTCAGACGTGAGATACTGTGGGGGACAGTTAGCTTGTGCCTCTGGGGGTGCAATCAGGTGACTCAGAGAAGAAATCTTTAAAACGTGTGGTATCTTTAACTGACCACTTTAATTTCTGGAGAGATGTCACACCAACATGTATAAGCAAGGCTATTCATTGTTACGTTATTTTTAATTGTAAAAATGAAAACAAAATCTAAGAGTGAAATACTGAGGCGTTTATTAGGTAAACCAAGTGCAGACACATGATGGAAACAAATATTAACTATCTCCAGAGTACTGAGTATGATATCTAGCTTATTCTTTATTTTTCTCCATTTAAAACATTTCAGTGGAAACTGCCCTGAAGTAATCCGTTTAATTTGTTCAGCAATCACCCAAAGTATTAAAGTACTGTGAACTCATATCCTATATAATAAAGAGGTAATATGCAAATTGACCCTCACACCCTCACACAATATGGCCACCCCCATGAGGTCAAAGATGGCCGCCACAAGATGGCTGGCAGGGGAAGGCAGTTGGGGGGGACCAGGCCAGCAGGGGAGGGCAGTTGGGGGCGACCGGGCTGGCAGGGGAGCAGTTAGGCGTCAATCAGGCTGGCGGGGGATTGGTTAGGGGGTGATCAGGCTGGCAGGCAGGTGAGCGGTTGGGAGCCAGCACGAATTTCGTGCACTGGGCCTCTAGCTATTTTTATAATTAGATAAAAGAACAATACCCATGAAAGAAGAAATTAAAACAGAACTCATTACTCTTACTTTTTCCATACATTGAATATAATCCTTCATGTATTTATTCTCTGCAATTGTCTGGTAAAAAGCATCGATTCATAAGCTATCAGTGACAATTAATATATTCACGAAGAGTTTATTGAGCATGTGTGTGCCAGGCGGAGGGTGCGACGCGGACAGGGCTGTGCCTTTGGGAGACCAGGTCGGCCGGGTGACAGATCCTGACATACAACACCCAAGCAAAATGTGATAAAACAGGGGGACCTGTCAGCACAGTCCACCCGCTGTTATGTATCCTATCTGCTTGGCACCATGCTAACAAAACACAGCTTCTGCGAGTCTAAGGTTCTAAGACTCAGAAGAAATTCCATCCACACTTTTGTGTTTGATACATCTATTATAAAAGCAAACTAAAGGGCTTGGCTTTATTTACTTTAAATTACTCTAGTTCCTTATGTTTTTTTTATTTTCCTATCCATCACTATTTTTTTCTAGGTTTTCCTCAGATATTGAAGTTATCTAATATTGCCACATCTTTTCTATGTTCCTCCTGTCTTTTTTATTAACTTGAGCACACTTACCGCTTATTACTTCTGAGACGCTCCCACGAGTTTTAGGGGAGGGTGGCACGGGTTTGGGACTGGCATCGGACACGTGATGAAAACCTAGGTGGCCCCTACGATGCGTGTGACAACTCACGTGTCCGAATTTCTAGCCTTTTTTGTTTTCAGCACGTAGGTAGCCTTTCCCGCTCAGACTTGACGCGTGTTCAGCACCAGCGCTTCTTGGTCTCGTCAGCTCTTGGGGTTTGGTTGGTGTGAAAACGGGATTGGCGTTACTTCCTTTTTCCAGCTTTCAGATGAGTAGTGTTTTCTCTCACGAATGATGTCTGACCCAATATCTAAAACTGATTAACTTGCTCTTCTGAATTTTTTTTTGTTTCTTACATGGACATTCGCAGTGTTTACATAGAATATTGTAGCATGACATGTTCGTGTTCCACAAACCATTATGTTTTGCTCATGGAAGTTTCCTTCTTGCTTCATAGGGAGAAAAAGGGGAGCCAGGATCAGTGCCTGTGGTAAGTACACGTATACGTCATATTCCTGCCCCTGCCACCAGCGCGCTAGAGAGCTGAATGTTATTACTCATGTACATACTCTCCAAAAAAGGGAAATTCATTGTTGTGTAACCAAGTTTTTAGTATAAAACAAGCAAACCAAGATTAATTCTCTGATATAATAGTTAATTTTAATATAAACTTTTGTTTATGAAATACAATTTTGAATATTAACCAAAATAGAGTCTTTATTTAATACAAAACTTAATGCTCATTCGGTACCATATTCTTGACTTTTACA
>NC_137776.1:2483700-2526200 GCF_963455305.1 Plecotus auritus | reverse complement strand
TGCCCAGCGTGGTTAGCTCTCAGGTGTCTGTCCAGGGTCTGCAGTGACAGAGGTGGGTGGAAGGAGGGTGGGAGGGGAGGGGGTCATGCGGAAAACATTGTGCATCCATGTGTTTGTGCTGAGGACAGCTGATAACACGGAGTTCTAAGTCGGGGTGAGAATTGCTATGGAAATAGTGGTTGCACGTCCAGAATTCTGTTGGGATTTATGAATCTACTCCTCACTCCTTCTCTTCTCTTCTCTTATCCTCCCCTCCCCTCCCCTCCCCTCCTCTCCCCTCCCCTCCCCTCCCCACCCCTCCTCTCCCCTCCACTTCCCTGCTCTTCTCAACTTGGTGTGTGATGTGCCTCATTTCCTATCTTCTTGGGCCTGAAACAATCAATGCGAATTGTGTGTGTGTGTGTGTGTGTGTGTGTGTGATGAAAGAGTGAGGAGCTATTCATCTGGAATAAGCAAGACCACCTGGCAGCTACCCAATAAGAGAGCTATTCCTTCGTAATCGTAGCAGTGGTGTGACAGCGTTTTAACAACCAACTCCTGAAAAATAAATAAATAAATAAAGTGCCTGCAGCGCTGGCCGATTTCCCGGGTGTAAACGCTCCCACCACAGCTGATTGCACGATGTTGGCATGATGTTGGCATGATGTCACAAAATACCTGTTGGGAGAATGTTGAGCCTCGGGTCCCACGACTTGCAGGGGCTGCTTAAGTGGACTAAAGCTACGGCTGACACAACATGGGGTGGCACTACCATCATAAATACCACCCTCCCCCCGTGTCCACTGCCGTCCAACACGACGGGGGGCTCACAGCATGGAGCAGCTTCTCCACCTCACTCCCATTGCTGTTGGGGGAGGGGTTTCCTGTGCCTTGTAGGACGTCTGGCAGCATCGCTGACTTCTACCCACCGGGGCCCGTGGCCGCACCTGCCCCCCTGCCTCGTACCATTGTGACAACTGTTGTTTTATAACTATTGTTGGATGGTGTCAAATGGCCCTGGGAAGGCGAAGTGGATTGAGAACGGCTGATGTAGGGATACTCTCAAGGGCCTTCGTGATCAGCCCATGGCCACCATGAACGTCTCATCTCAGGTCCTTGGCTTCCCGCGTGCGGTCCCGGTGACGTCACGGTGATGGGAAACTAGCCACCTGCCAGGCATGGGCGGTCAATGGGTGCTGAGTGCTAACTGCACGTGCCATTGCACATGTGTAGGTTGGTTTAACGTCTGCCAAGTGGGAGACCCGCCAGCCTCACCCTCACAGATAGTCATCCGCGGGTTTGTCCCGCTGCTAACCAGCAGTGAGCTAACCTGACCCGGTCACCAGCGCTCCGCTCTGCTTGTGGGCGTTTGGAGGTCGCCCCCTCGTGGCAGTCCGCGAGAACTGGGTGGTGCAGGTCGCTTCCTGCCAGAGGGAATCCTGGGGGGGTTGGGGGGGAGGGTCGGACCCTGAAGAGAACATTAAGGATGCTATAAATGTCTGTGATCCCGCTCGCTTGGGGATGTGAAAGTATATATTTTTAGTGCATTCCCAAATTGCAATTTTTGTTTTCAATATTTATCAGTAAACATGATCATATACATATTATCCTATTTTTCTTATTTTCTCTTATAATCTCGCTTGTTCTGTTCACTTCATTTTGGATAGTTTTCCTGAATTTTGGCCTCACTCTAACAGTACACCCTGACTGTTTAAGGCAGCCTTGGGCAAACTACGGCCCGCGGGCCGGATCCAGCTGTTCTATCCGGTTCTCTTGCTCTCCCCTCCGCTCCTTTCCTTTGAATTTATATTAGTTCACACACACACTCCATCCATGCTTTTGTTCCGGCCCTCCGGTCCAGTTTAAGAACCCATGGTGGCCCTCGAGTCACAAAGTTTGCCCAGCCCTGGTTTAAGGAGATGCCACGGGGGCACAGGGTGCGTCCTGAGGTCTGTGAAAAGTGGGCTGTCTTCCGAGCTGGCTTTGAAACGTGATTATCCATCCCAGAGGCCTGGGGCGGGGACCCCGCTGCGGGTCAGTGTCGCCCAGACCCCTCTTGACTCCCATCGACGCCCGCAGGTCTTGGTTTTGTCTTTAGAATCCGCGTTGAGAGGCAATACGGTGTCAGCTTGTGTTTGCATAGAACAGGAGCTAGTGTTCAGGCTGCAAGTTCACATTTCAGAACCCCTCGGTGTCCACGCCAGGCGCTGTGCAGGGCAGACGCCTCCTCTGTCTGCGCAGCCAGGGCCGGCACACGTGCACAGTTCGTGCTGCCCGCGCGCCCGTGCTTCGGAAACCCCAGAGCGCAGGTAACACCTGCCCCCCTCACACGCCTGTCATGGGAAGAGTCCAGTGAGTTGTCAGGGGCTTAGGAGTCAGAAAAGGTTTGATTTTTAAAAGATGAGGATAATTTTCTAAGAAAATGCTTTTCTTTTTCTTTTCTTTTTTTTAAAATATATTTTATTGATTTTTTACAGAGAGGAAGGGAGAGGGAGAGAGAGTTAGAAACATCGATGAGAGAGAAACATCGATCAGCTGCCTCCTGCACACCCCCCACCGGGGATGTGCCCGCAACCAAGGTACCTGACCTTGACCGGAATCGAACCTGGGACCCCTCAGTCCACAGGCCGACGCTCTATCCACTGAGCCACACCAGCCAGGACAAGAAAATGCTTTTCAAAATGCCACTTCTTCTGGCTGAGTTACGGACTTCTATTGGAATAGAAACCTTGGCTTGTTTGCCCCGCTCTCCCAGGAAGTAAACATGCCGATGTGAATGTGTGCTTATGTCAAAGTGCCTTGATTAAAGCCCCGAGTAGCTCTGTGCCGCCCTCCCCCACGCCACCCTGTGCAGCCTGCCCCTCCCCCTCGGCGTCTGAGTCACCCTCCGGCCACATCACTCATGAGCAGTCACTGGTGGGGGCCCTGCGAAGTCTCACGGTTAGGCATGAGAAGCTTCTGTTACTGGTGAACTCCAACCCATTGGCCACCGTTTTCTCAATCCGCGTTGCTAATGGTAAAAAGTACATGGACTTCCGAGTTTTTTCGTCCTTTGTCTCTTCTCCGAGAAGGCTGGGACTCTTCGGGCTCAAAAGCCAGAACCTAGTTAACAAGCCTCGTGTGCCCACTCCCCACGCCGCCTTCAGAATGGGGGTGAGGAGGGGGAGCTGGGAGCGGAGAGCATCGCTCAGGTCTCGGAGGAGCAGGCTGGCGGGCCCTGCGCTTCCTGTGTCTCCCTTTCTGGTCTGCCTGGGGGCGACGAGGAGAAGACTGAGCTGAGAGCGTGTAGCAAACACACCGTCAGCTTCGTGCTGGGAACCATGCAAAGCACTGAAGAGTTAGAAAGGAGAATAAAACCACCAACTACAACCCAGGGTCCTTCACAGTTTTTATTGGTGGGGGGGGGGGTGGTTAAGCAGGCGCATGCGTAGCTGACTGTGATCTATGACAGGCGAGCACATCCATGCATGCCCTTGAACAGCAAAGCTTGGCCCAGTGAGGAGGCTCATTCTAGAATACTAACACACTACATGCAATGTCATACTAACTCACTGGATACAATGTCATACTAACTCACTAGATACAATGTCATACTAACTCACTGGATACAATGTCATACTAACACACTGGATACAATGTCATACTAACACACTGAATACAATGTCATACTAACACACTGAATACAATGTCATACTAACACACTGGATACAATGTCATACTAACACACTGAATACAATGTCATACTAACTCACTGGATACAATGTCATACTAACACACTGGATACAATGTCATACTAACACACTGGATACAATGTCATACTAACACACTGGATACAATGTCATACTAACTCACTGGATACAATGTTATACTAACACACTGAATACAATGTTATACGAGCTCACTGGATACAATGTTACACGAACTCACTGGATACAATGTTATCATTATTCCAAGAAGTCTGGTTACTGGGTATTTAACACATCAAGAGTAAAATTCTTACCCAGAATGCACCCTGCCCCAATAGTAGAGGCTGTGACCAGGGCTGAAGAACTGTACGTGGCTGGATTGCTATTCTTTATGTTTTTTAACACTTTATGTTTTTTAGACAAGTTTTAGGTTCTCATCAAAATTAGGAGGAAGGTACAGAGAGTTCCTATATACACCACCCCCACACATGCAGAGCCTTCCCCATAATCAACATCCCCATTGGAGTCCGTAGGGAATTAGGGTTTCCTCTCAATATTGTACACTGAGTTAAGACACAAGTGCATAATGACGTATATCCACGATTATAGGGTACTGTGTTTTCACTGCCATAAAACTCTTCTGTGTTCCCCTCTTCATCCCCCACCCCACCCCTGGCAACCTCTGACCTTTGCACTGTCCCCATAATCTTGCCTTTTCCAGAATGTCATAGTTGGACTCATGCATATGGCTATTCATTTTAAAGTAATAACACCACCTCCATCAAGAAGTCTGTGCACTGCCGAAACCGGTTTGGCTCAGTGGATAGAGCGTCGGCCCCTGTGGACTAAAGGGTCCCGGGTTCGATTCCGGTCAAGGGCACGTACCTTGGTTGCGGGCACATCCCCAGTGGGAGGTATGCAGGAGGCAGCTGATCGATGTTTCTCTCTCATCGATGTTTCTAGCTCTCTATCCCTCTCCCTTCCTCTCTGTAGAATATCAATAAAATATATTAAAAAATAAAAAAAAAGAAGTCTGTGCACTTAGCGTTGGCAGTGGGAGCTAACTTTCACGGCTTGTTTTCCCAGGGTCCTCGTGGTCCTCAGGGAATTGATGGGGAGCCAGGTGTTCCTGGCCAACCAGGTCCCCCGGGGCCTCCCGGACACCCATCCCACCCAGGACCCGACGGCATCAGCAGGGTGAGTTGGAAGCCCCGTTCATGTTTCGGTCATGTAGTAAGTTTTTATTTATTGCTGTGACTTTAAATTGTGTTGGTTCAGCTGTTGACCCTGGACTGTCAGAGCCCCCCAGTGGGTGCAGCGCTGCTGTGAACAAGGATGGAACTGAGAAATCCACAGGGAACTGTTGGCAAACGCAGAGCAGCTTTTTAAAAAAAAATGTGCCGCTTCAGAGGCGTTCTCCAGGCCGGCTCTGGGCTTGGTGAACTTTGTCTCCCGTTGACTCTGAAGGACCGTGAGCATGGGCCCCCCTGAGAGGAGAAAGACTCGGAGGGCGGAGGGGATCTGTGTGACTCCACGCCCAGGGCGGGTGACAGGACTCCGGGGACGCATGTGACAGGGCCACTGAGGGGCACTAAACTGTCCCTGACCGTTTCCCAAGCCTAGTTTTCTGTTAGGAGTAAAGTAAAACCACATGTCTTTCCATACCCAACTCTCCGAATTCTTAGGGGCAGACGTGGGGGTGTATGAGTAGGGGCCCCTGAAATATCATTTCTGTTGTACAGCAGTTCATACATTTGTTTTGCAACTGATTGTAGAAGGAATTGCCAATCTACGTTTGCAAACAATTCACACATTCTTTTCGCGCTAAAATCTGGAGATTAATGGGGCATCGGAAATGTATGTGGACGATGTTGGGCAGTCGGGTTAGCAGAGTTCTTAGATATGAACGAGAGCAGGTGAAACTGTTGCCAGTTCTTGGAACATGCAGGAATTCCCCTAAAAGGATTATAAAAGTTTTATTAACTTACATAAATGCAGTGTAAAACCTGCCGGCCCTGAGCGGGAAGGAAGAATCCCAGCTGAGCAGTATCATCCGACATGGAATCGAGTCTTTAAAAGCTTCTTTCCCGCTCCAGGCGATGTGGGCATGCTCGACCCTGGGAAGCAACCCGATAAAGAGATTTACCTCTGAAATGGGTCAGGCCGGCTGCGTGCTTAACCGATGATCCATGATTTTATCAAGTCCCAGACTTTTGGCTCATCGCGATCCTTGTTCTGAAACAGCGTGGCCGTAAGGGATTTGTGGGAGGCCCGTCAATCAAAACTGCAGATGGTGAAGAACATCGGGAACCCTTTTCTTGCTTTAAAGCAAAAGTTTAAAGCAGGGGTCCTCAAACTTTTTAAACAGGGGGCCAGCTCCCTGTCCCTCAGACCGTTGGAGGGCCGGACTATCGTTTAAAAAAAAAACTAGGAACAAATTCCTATGCGCACTGCGGCCCGGGACGCGTCGGCTGCTGAGCAGGACAGGCAGCGGCCCCCGGCGGGCCGGATCCATGTCCTCGGCGGGCCGCCTGTGGCCCGCGGGCCGCAGTTTGAGGACGCCTGGTTTACAGCCATTCTGGAAGGGCCTGGGGGTGCCAGCGTTCACGTGCGTCTCTCTGCTTGGTTCGGGCTGGGAGACCGGCCCTGACCGCCCATGTCCTCGTTGCTTTCGCAGCCGTTTTCAGCGCAGATGGCCGGGCTGGACGACAAATCCGGACTCGGGAGTCAGATGGGGCTGATGCCGGGCTCCGTGGTGAGTGCCGAAGCGCCGATAACGAAAGCACCGGGGAGGGGGCCGCGTTAGCCCGTGGGAGCAGTGGGTCTTCCGCACACCATACCCCGCAGGCTGTGCAGCGAGCCCCGCTACGCGCCCGTGCGGGCCCGTGGTCCGTTCACCGCTGTGCACGGTGTTTGTTGACGTAAGTAAAGGGCTGTCCACATATGTCACTCACTGTTTAAAGAAAAGGAGGGATTTTAAACAGGTAACCACCAACACCATTTAAAAGCGCACTTTTTAAATAAGTACAGCTGTGAGAGGATTGTGTGGTTAGAGACGTGATGTGGCATCACGGTGCAGCCAGAGTGCCAGTCTCATTCTCTCCCTCCCTGCTGTCCTGAAGGTCCTCCACCTGCCTAACCGGCCACGTGGGGGCGTCCGCAAGGCCCGGCTGACCGCCCGCCTCTTGAATTTCCCCGCAGCCAGAAAGCTCCCCCTTTTCTCTAGGCCAGTGGGCGGTTTGCCGCTCTGTTGACTAATGAGTTTGCCCACCACTGACCTAGACTCCCGATTTCAATAATTACAGGCTGTTGTGGTTCCTTGTGATTAAGCCCCTATCCCGATGGTCGGCAAACTCATTAGTCAACAGAGCGGCAAACCGCGGCTCGCGAGCCACCGCAGTTTGCCGACCACTGCTCTAGGCAGCCCTTTACCTGGCTGGGAGCGATGCCGTCGCACCCAGTGAGTGAGGGCTTTTGAACCCAGCTCTGCCGTGCCTTTTGGCTCAGAGCGTAACTGAAAGGATCCCAGGTTAGGAGAATTTCAGGCGGTAAGTGTGAAGCCAGCCGTCACAGATGCCCGCCTGCCACCCCCTCCTGACGGCCAGCATGAGGAGTCACTGAAACAGTATGTGTATTTTTAAGTCACTAGCAGTGTGGTCTCATTCAATGATTATCTTGGGGTAATTTTCTGAAATATATGTGTTTTAATCCATTTGAAGTTTAAATAACATATGCATTTATTTTTGTAATGACACTTTTATTTTCTTACTAGCTAACAATCCCATCAATTCAAAACAAAAAGAAATTAAGTTTTTACCATGAGAACAAACTTGATTTTGATTTCATTGATTTTACTCTTTAAAATGTGACATTTAAGAAGTTGTATAGACATTTATTAACCAATTTTTTTATTTTTTATTTATTTCTTTATTTTTGAATTTTCATCATTTTTTTAAAATTTAATTTTTATTTTTTTAATTGTTTGAAGTATTACAAATAGTAGTACATATGTCTCCTTTTTTTTCCCCCATTGACCTCCCCCCGGCCTCCCCCTCCCCCCAGCACATGCCCTTACCTGCCCCGCCCCCCAGTGTCCTGCATCCATTTCCCATTTCTTCCCTTGGTTATGACTCCGTGTAACCAACGCGTGTTTAAATGAGAAAATGGAAGCCTGTGAGGATACTCTAAGCGGATGTTAAGGAAAAAGGAAACCAGCCAGAAAACAGCCCCTCCCCCGATAATTGTCAGTTCCCATTTGCAGTAATCTGCTCGTTACTGTTGAGGGTTTCACCAGCCTGCTGCATGGTTGAAGCGCTGGGTGGGGGGGGCGGTGCGGGGGGGGGGTGCCTCTGCCTGCAGGACCCCCCGCTCTCAGAGGCTGCCTGTGACAGGCCCGCCCCTCGGCACGCAGTGCTCTGACCCTGAGACCCGGGAGCACAGGCGTGTTCTTCGTTTCTCTCCGTGACACGGACGGAGCACAGGAAGCACCCCCGCGGCCCCGGCTCCAGGCTCCTTGGACGTGGCTGCATTCCATCCAGGGGACGCGGACGGGGGTGCCTTCGTCTCCCGCCACCCACATTTTTCCGATGTTTGACCTCATTGTCACGAAGCGTGTGTGACTGTCTCCTCCCTTGCCTTTCAGGGTCCCGTTGGCCCCAGGGGACCTCAAGGGCAACAAGGGCAGCAAGTAAGTCTTTCACCCTTAGATTCCACCCGAGCACAGAGGGCAACGCCTCTGAGCAAGGCCTCCGGCGTGACTGCTTCGCTGGCCTTGGCATTGCAAGCTGTAACCCCCACTTCGAAGGGGTTGAGTTCATTTTGACTCCTTAGAAACATACGCAGCGTGATTTGAAAGTGGTGGCTGGGGCTAACGTCCTATTGTCTGGGTCCGTGATGGGACGGCCCTCCCGTACAAAGCATTTTCTGCGCCTTTGCTTCTGAAATAACCTGCCCGTCATCGGTGGTGTGGCACCCCTGGGGCTAGGACATCAGATCACAGAGGGGATGACTGCGTGGTGCTACTAGAAATAACACCACGGCGATCGCTGCATGGAAACTTTAAAAAGAATACACCACGAACCTCTTATCTGCAGCCCAGCACATCCCAGTTAAATAATGGTGTGGGCTATGGTAATTTTTGTAGTGACTTGTCAGGCAGCGGAAAATAATCTTTCAAAAGAAAAAAGAATTCTTGTCTCAGTCAAAGATGCCATACTGTCATTATCATGTGTATGGAGTTTTACTTTAAGCTATTTTATATAGCTGCTATTGGTGAATAGAAAACATAGTTGTTATTGAAGAAGAGGAAGGAGAAGGAGGAGAAGGAGAAGAAGGAGGAGGAGGAGGAGGAGGAGGAGGAGAAGGAAGAGGAGGAGGAGGAGGAGGAGAACAGGATGAGGAACAGGAGGAGGAGAAGGAGAAGGAAGAGGAAGAGGAGGAGGAAGAGGAGAAGAAGGAGGAGGAGGAGGAGAAGGAGGAGGAGGAGGAGGAGAAGGAGGAGAAGGAGGAGGAAGAGGAGGAGGAAGAGGAGAAGGAGAAGGGAGAGGAGAAGGAGAAGGAGGAGGAGAAGGAGGAGGAAGAGAAAGAGGAGGAGGAGGAGAAGGAGGAGGAGGAGGAAGAGAAGAAGGAGGAGAAGGAGGAGGAAGAGGAGGAGGAGAAGGAGAAGGAAGAGAAAGAGGAGGAGAAGGAGAAGGAAGAGAAAGAGGAGGAGAAGGAGAAGGAGGAAGAAGAGGAAGAGGAGGAGGAGGAGAAGGAGAAGGAGGAGAAGGAGGAGGAAGAGGAGAGGAGAAGGAGGAGGAAGAGGAGAGGAGAAGGAGGAGGAGGAGGAGGAAGGAAGGAAGGAAGGAGGAGGAAAGGAAGGAAGGAAGGAGATAACTCCATTGACTGAACACTGTGCCAGCACTAGTCTAGGTTCTCACTACGCATTAATTATCTGAAGAGATATAAAAGCCTAATGAAGTAGGTGCCGTATTATTCTCATTTTACAGATTAGAAACCTCATTGAGCTGTGGGCAGAGTAGTAACTCACCCAACGTCACATGGCTAGAGGGGTGCGCCAGCGGTTGGAGCGGCTGCACTGCCCCCCGGGATTCCGGATTGGGGACTCTTCCTGTGGTTTGTCCGTTAACTGTCTGCGTACTTTGTTCTCAATTTCAGGGGGGCGTTGGCCCTGCAGGACCTCCTGGGGAGCCTGGGGAACCTGGACCGATGGTAAATGTCAAGCCAGCACGTAGGCCCAGTTAGACACGGGCCCGCCATTAAATGTGCTACTTCTGCAGCCAGAAGTCAGCCCAGTGCGGGGCCTGCATTAGGGCGGTGCGTCAGCCCTATTTCCTGCGGGAGAGCATGCAAATTCGGAAACTTTGAACGTGGTTAGCCAACAGCGCTGAGATGTTTGCATTGGTGACATTCAACTTTTTCCTGCTGAGCACATAATCTGAGGGACACAACATAAAATTGAGACTATTGAGAAAGCTACCTTCTGTTTCTTTATTTGCATCATTGGTGGGCTCCGGTGCATATGGGTAAGCTTCTCCGTCTCCTTTTGTTTTGTTATTAGGGTCCGATTGGTGCGCGCGGACCAGAGGGCCCTCCTGGGAAACCCGGTGAAGATGTAGGTGGACTCGGTCATCTGCTTTGCAGTGCTGAGGGGGGCTGAGGAGGAGCAGTGTCCCCATGAATGTCACTGGTCCTTCCCCACTTCATCCCCCACGTTCAGCCTCCACTCATGTCGATCAGAACGGGAGAGCTCAGAAGAGAATTTCTCAAAACCTACGCGTGCTCGTCCTCTGATGGTGCTGTCCGGGGCCTCCCTGCCCTGCATGCCCCAGGATTTCCCTTAGGGTCCCCCGGAAGGGACAGGTTCCGTGCTGATGGCAAAGCCATCGTTATCAGGTCACCACTGAGTGGACTGTTAAATGCCTTCGTAGGGCAGCGTCAGCATTGCTCTCCGATGCTGAAAAAGGATTCCTTCAGTTGGATTTTTAATGAAAGTTAAGGCTCGACTTCAGATTTTAACATTAGAAACTCGATCAAAGGACGGGGTGCAGGGCAGCTCTGCTTTTCTGGATTCTTTCCTTAGTTGTGCCAAAGGTGAGGATAAAATTACGGCGAGGCCGAGTGACACTAAACTGAGTACGTATTTTCCCGTCCCGTGTCGTGTGATTTATTTGAGCAGATCACACTGAAATTGGCCATAAGGAAAACGTCCCTGGCAGTTCTTAATATCTACACTAATAAAAGAATAAGATGCAAATTGACCCTACCTTTGTGACACCCACCAGCCAATCAGGAGTGACTATGCAAATTAACTCAACAAAGATGGCTGGTTAATTTGCATACGCAGGTGCCAAGCGGCCAGGGGAATTCTGCACCGCCCCAGCCGGTCCGGGCCTCTGGGCAGCGTGGGAAGGCGGAAAGGCGGCTCTGGGCCGGAGCGAAGGCGGTGCCAGCAGCCAGGGGAAGGAAGGCCCATTCTTGCACGAATCTTCGTGCATCGGGCCTCTAGTTTTTTATGACAAGAAAAGAAATGGCAAGCAGCGCTTTAAGAAACAGCGTTTAATTCAGTGCCGCATGCATGTCTCCGTATGTTGTAAGCTCTGGCGTTCATGAAATGCTGAGCTACGGCAGACCAGCATGACCGATGCCATTTCCTCTGGATAAACGAGTGGCACCTCACAGCTGAGGTCCAGAGTGGATTGCCCTGGGACGTAGCGCTCAGGGTTTGTGCTTGGGGTGCATTGGGCACAGTCTTTCTAAAGAAGACGTTTCACCTGCAATTGCTCTGTCACCTTGTCCCCGAGGAGAACTTTCTAATCCGCTTTGCTTCTCTGCTTCCCCTAAAGGGCGAGCCCGGGAGGAACGGGAACCCTGGTGATGTGGGATTCTCCGGATCTCCGGTAAGTCTGCGCTTGGCAATACAGCGACAGAGAGAGACCTCAGACACGGACATGCCCGTGAGCGTGCCTCTCACTGCCACGCGCCCCGGCACATCCCCAGGACCTGCTCTTTTCTGTCCCCGCGGAGAGGACATTCCGGTGGGATGAGGGCACGTCACATCCCACTGTGCATCGCGCAGGCCAGTGACCCGCCCAGAGCCGGAGGACTGGGCCAGCCAGGATGGTCTCCAAACCGAATACCGCGTGTTCAGATGAGGCACATATCACAGCATCTCAGTCCCGGGGGTCACTTTTTATCTCTGCATTTTTGTTCTGTATCGGTCACATGTTGGAAACAGCAGCTGGAGAGAGAATGCCCTGTTGCTGGGCAGGTGCGAGGGACACGGATTGTGGGCAGGCGGCCCGTGTGGCTGCTCCTCAGACCCTCACGTTGGCTGGCATCCTAGCCTGGCGTTCCGGGCCTAAGACCTTCTAAGAAGATGTACTGATGACCCCTCTCCCAGCACAGCTGCCCTCCTCTCCCTGGGCTCCATCCCGGCACAGGCCCCGGCCACCCCTCCCCGGATGCAGGGTCTGCACCGCATGGCTGCACCCTGACCCGCCCTGCTACCCTCTCCCTGGGCTCCATCCCGGCACAGGCCCTGGCACAGGCCCCAGGATTCAGGGTCTGCACCCCACGGCCGCACCCTGACCCACCCGCCCTGCTGTCCTCACGCACGTGGTTCTGATGGGCCCTCCCCTCGAGGTGCTGCACAGGCAGTGGGGACGGTTAGGGACTGATAAGCAAGCAAGCAAATCCGCAAGCACCCCTGCCCTTGAACTTCTCCTTGTGCCATTGCCACGTCCCCTAGCCTGACGTGGCCTCCCACCCAGTTGATTTTGTATCATTTCCAAGTGTTTCTCCCGCTCAGCGCATCCAACAGTACTGAGCTCCCCGCCAACTGACTTTCTGAAAGTGGGTGAGGTTCAATAACTAGGACTTTTTATAAAAACAACGAATGCTGATTTTTTTCAAGGGAATTTACAGAACTCTGAGGGTTCTTTGGTTTCAGTAGAAACCCAGTTCCCAGCTGCCTGCTCTCCCCTCCTCCCCCTGCGCCCTGGAAAGTCAGCGCGGACACAGGCAGGGTTCAGTCATGAGCACCGATGTGCGTGTCAGCCTATCGGCCCTGCGCCCTCTCCCACGCCCCCGTGCGGGACCCTCACCGCGGCTCCCAGATGCGCCGCGCTGTGCAGAGCCGCGGCCCGCGCGTGGGTGTGAGGACAGCCTCGGGTCAGCAGGATGAGAACTTCCCGAGCTCGCCCATCTGGCTCGTCCCCTGCCCAGTGGAGACACACAATCACACGGGAACGCCTGGCCGCGGATCAGCCTGGCCCCGGTCACGTCCCCGAAGCTCAGCAGTGATTTGAAACAGCGGAGGGGGCTCAGGAACTTCCCCGGGGTCTGGAGGGATGTGGACTGCGTTTCCTGCCCGGGATGGAGGAGGAAAACCTCAGCCAGGGCGCAGTCCAGTGGGGACACAGCGAGTTCTTGAAAGAAGGGATTCCTGAGCGGGGCTGTGCCCGAGAGGAATGAAAGGAACTTGTGTTTCTTCGGGGAGCAGTGGTTTGATGTGTCCTGACTGTGATAACACCCCCCGCCCCCCCAATGCTACAGAAGCAGCTGCAGCGGTCCCAGAGGAATTATTGCTTTGCTGTCATCATATAAAGTTCATCTATCGAGTTAGTTACGCACTGATGTACGTAACAGTAGGTGAAGGCTGTCACGCAAACAGATGGATGTTGCTCTCTGCCTGAGGTTGTGCTGGCCTAAGACAAGTTTCTTAAAAGCTTGGGGAAGTGCTTTGAGTGTTTAAGGAAGTATTAAGCCATTTCTCACTTCCGTTGTTTAATTGATGATTAGTCATTGGGTGCCCACTGGCAGGCATAAGGCCTAGCGCCAGGGATATGCAGATTCATGCTAATAACTGGTCATGGACAACATGAAGCTGTGCTGTGGAGTGAGTGCTGGGTCGGCTGCTGGCAGTGGGAATGGCTTCAAGTCAGAGTCTAATTAATACAGGCAACGAGAGTAAGCGACTGAGTCCCTGGTCCTTACCTATTTTAAGAGCGTCGGAGGGAAAGGTTTCAAACCTCATTTCAAAATAGTCGTGCTATTTGCATTTAATTTTTTGTTCGATTTCCTTTTTTAAAAAAATATTTGAAATGCTTAGGGAAAGGATGCATAAAATTAACAGAAATGAAGGAATCACTGAACCAGCCCATTCTTTCTGTATTTGTTGACTTCCCTTTCTGTTGGATGTTTTATTTCCTTGGTTAGTTTTTTATTTTTATTTATTTTTATTTATTTTTATATTTTTTATTGATATTTCACAGAGAGGAAGGGAGAGGGATAGAGAGTTAGAAACATCGATGAGAGAGAAACATCGATCAGCTGCCTCCTGCACACCCCCTACTGGGGATGTGCCCGCAACCAAGGTCCATGCCCTTGACTAGAATCGAACCTGGGACCCTTCAGTCCGCAGGCCGACGCTCTATCCACTGAGCCAAACCGGTTTCGGCCTTGGTTAGTTTTTTAAACAATCACCAACCCACCAGCTTCTTTCTGTCACGTTACTGTAAAATGTTTTCTGTTTGTTCATTTTAATGTGATCCTTCTTCTATCCACTCTCGATACTTCAAAGTGAAGGAAAAGTAAAACACATTGGTTTGCTCTAAACGCATTTATTCTCTTCCCCCGGTGAAGCACACATCAGAAGAAAACCACAGTTGCCTTAAGTTTTCCTCCCGATTTCCTTCCTATCCCTGACCTAGCTGGGCCAGACACTACCCATGTGACGCAGGCTATTTTGTTGTTTGTTTTTGATTGTTTTATTAATAACACAGTGACATAATTTGAAATCTTGAAAACGTCACCAAGTCAGTCCCTGGCATTACTCCACGTCTCCGTGCACGTCAGGTCTCCGTTTCGGACAGGGCTCGTTTCTGATCACCTCCCTGGGTTTTGATAGACAAATGTATACTGCTCCCTTTCTTCTCTGGTTTGTTGGTGGAAAACCATGTCCCAGCTATTTTTTTTAGAGAAAAATGTATATTAAGCAACTTCCTATTCTGATTAGTGACTCTGAAACGCCTTCCGTGTCCCCCCACAGGGAGCCAGAGGATTCCCCGGGGCGCCCGGTCTGCCAGGCCTGAAGGGTCACCGCGTGAGTCAACCCTCTGCCCCCCTTGCAGATGCTGTGGCTGGCGGAGCGGGGCCTGGGGCGTCGCCTGACACCCTTTGCCAGCCCGCTTGTCAGCTGTCCGCATGGCTGTGGTGGAGTGGCCTCCGAGGTTCCTAAGGCGACCGGCTCTCTCACATCGCTTTTGCATTTCGCTCGAGCCTGTGATATACACTGTGCGTTCTTACCTCGCACTCAACACTGTGCTGCAAGAGAAGACACCGTGGTGGACGGGGAGCCTCAGCTTCGGGCTAAGAAGGGCTTTGGTTAGGGAAATAGGCAACTGCCGTCTAGAGGAAGAGGTGCCGGACCCCAGCGAGGGCGCTAATCATAGGGCCCGTCAGCCCAGACGTGGGCGCTGTAGGGTGCTTCTCTCTTGATAACTCCAGATAACGCCGACCGTTATCCGTGTGTACATACACAGGGCGTGAGGACGTGAAACACAGTTATTCTTGCATTATTATTTATCAGTTATTGTATTAGTTTCCATACAAATAACTTAGACCCACTTTTGCCCACCTGCTATAGAATTATCTATCTATCTATCTATCTATCTATCTATCTATCTATCATCTATCATCTATCTATCATCTATCTATCATCTATCTATATATCTATCTATCATCTACCTATCTATCATCTATCTATCTTATCTATCATCTATCTCTCTATCATCTATCTATCTATTATCTATCTATCTATCTATCTATCTATCTATCTATCATCTATCTATCTATCATCTATCTATCTATCATCTATCTATCTATCATCTATCTATCTATCTATCATCTATCTATCTATCTATCTATCTATCTATCATCTATCTATCTATCTATCATCTATCTATCATCTATCTTATCTATCTATCTATCTATCATCTATCTATCTATCTATCTATCTATCTATCTATCATCTATCTATCTATCATCTATCTATCTATCATCTATCTATCTTATCTATCTATCATCTATCTATCTATTATCATCTATCTATCTATCTATCTATCTATCATCTATCTATCTATCATCTATCTATCTATCAATCTATCATCTATCTATCTATCATCTATCTATCTATCTATCTATCTATCTATCTATCATCTATCTATCTATCTATCTATCTATCTATCATCTGTCTATCTATCATCTATCTATCTATCATCTATCTATCTATCTATCATCTATCTATCTATCTATCTATCTATCTATCTATCCATCTGAAAGCTTGTCTGGTATTTGCTCGGTATACACTGGCGGGCCTCTGCTCTGTTTTGAGTGGTTGAGTTTCTGATTAGAATACTTGCTAATCACTAGTTATTAGATATTTTGAATATTATCCCTAGATATAACTCATATTTGATAGCTATTTAAACTCCATAACTATTTATTTTCTTGTATGTTCTTTATTTATAGCTACAGATTAAATTTCTATGAAGTGAAAAAAAAGTTGAGAGGTTAGACATTGCATGTTGAAAACATTATTTAAGGGGGAAACTAATTTTCTTTGAAGAGACTTAAAAAATGTTGAGAATTTGGAAACATTTTGAATAACAACTTTAAATTTGAGATCCGTTTTCGTAAGGCACTTTCTGTAAGCTTATGTTTGCTTCTTTTATGCATCTGAAAAGAAAAAAAAAGACACACACACAGTAAAATACAAATTTATATTTTCCTTTTTAGGGACATAAAGGTCTTGAAGGCCCTAAAGGTGAAGTGGGAGCCACCGGTTCCAAGGTGATTGTCTGATGCCTCGGTGTGACGTCACGGTAGCGTTTTGGTTGTGTTTCAATGCCACCCGCCTTCCGGAGCCCCCTCAGTGACTCTGGCGGAGAGAGGACATGGACAGTGAGCAGCTAAGCAGATAAGCGGGCTTCTTCACAGATGAGTGGCGGTAGATCTACCAGGATACAGGCGGTGCCCTGGCTTTGCCACCAAGAACAGCCACTGCGGCTCTGGGTCCCTCCTGGTGTGGGATGGAGACTGTCCCCACGTGCCATGTGGCACCGTACATCCACCCTCTAAAACACACTCACGCTTCTTCCTCTCTCAGCATCACAGAGGTTCGGATGGTTCGTTATCCCCGCCTCTTAGTGTCCTTTTAATGCTGGGCCTTCGGGCCGTTCTCCCCACATTTCCTTACGTTTCCAGAGGGAGAGAGAGCAGCAGGGAAGCGCGGCGGACTCCTTCGTGGGAAGTCCCCTGAGAGTCACATGTGCAAAGACATTGGCCTCACACTTGTTATTTCTGCGCTTCTATTCCCGAACGTAAAGACCAGCTCCTACTCTGTGACGTTTTACATAGCCCTAAAGTATTATTAGACAGAGATAAATGATCAGTTTTGATGCTAATTAATGTGACTATGGGTGATAGTCCCACCAGTCTTGTTTAAATCCCCAATTTTACTTCAGACTCATTTCTGTAGGAATGGACTCTTTATTGCAGTTTGAGAAAAAGCAAGTCAATAGACTTTTGAGGTCCTTCGTATGCCCTTCAAATGCCCATGCTGAAAACCCGTGTTTAGAATGATACGCACGTGGAACAAAATGATGTGAATGTGGACCGGGGGTTCCTCATGTTGTCCTGTGATGTCCTTTCTGCTGCAGGGTGAAGCCGGTCCTACTGGCCCAATGGGTGCCATGGGTCCTATGGTGAGTGTCCGTTTAATTCGTTGTTATTTATTTGCTTCTGAGATTTCAGTAAGAGAGTGTTTACATGAAACAAACAGAAAGACATGGGTCACGTTTGCTGGGGAAGCCGTCTTGCTTGCCATCTGATAGGCAAGTGCACGCTCACAGCTGCATCCTTTAAGTAGGAACGTCTTCCCGCATCTCATCACTTTCCTTGGCTGTGAGTGCCCTTCGTATTAATTTTCTCTGTACTCAGTGATCAAATCAGACTCTGGTAGACGCAGCCCATTCAAACTAGGTGAAGTGAACCCTATTTGGGTAGGAGGTGGTAGGTTATATATCTCCACAGGGAGAGTTTTTCAAACCCCAATGTACCCCAAGAAAGACGATGGCTTGGTGGCCAGTTATATCGAGTCTCAGTTGTTTTGAGGGGTGTAATCAAGTTGTCCTAGAGTTTAAATTCGATGCTTCAAGGGATGTTTTCTCCCTCTCATCTACAGGGTCCCAGGGGCATGCCGGGAGAGCGAGGCAGGCTTGGGCCACAGGGCGCTCCGGTAAGTCTGTAATGCTTCACTGAATATGCGTTTAAAGTGAGAGTCACAATGCTGGTTGCCTTCTTTTAAATGTTTTCCTTATTCTTGTGGGATAAATGTAGGGTTACAGGAAAGTTGCAAAGATAGGATAGAGTTCCCATGTCGTCTTCACCTAAGCTTCTCTTAATGCTCACATCTGACATTACATTTGCTGCCTATTTATTTTAATGCAGAAATTCAGAAAACAGTGAAAACATACAACAGCATGGAATATGACCCATGGAAAACCATAGGCTTCGGAATAGGAATAGCATTATAAGGATAGGTGACATTTATCAAGCGCTTATTATTCACCAAGTGTTCTTTCAGACATCTTTATTTTATGTTCATCACATCTGTCAGTACAACGAATGCACCCTTCCATTGATATGAGTCTCCTGGCCTGTTTTAAAGGTCCGGACCCAGAAATGCCCTTGCTATCTGTCCCTGTACCTCAACCCTCGGTGAGGGGCATAGTCTATTAATTCCCTTCCCAGCTCCCTGACGGTCAGGCTACACTTGCTAATATTTCAAACTTGTAGTTCATTCATTGCCCCTCTCCCCCGCTTTGCTTTTGACTGTGAAGGACTGCCACGCGGCCTCCATTATTCTGACTGTGGTCCCCATTAGTGCTAGGAACCTCAGGTTTACAGCACCCCCTGCTGTTACCCCAGAGGACAGCACCCGGAGCTTCTCAGTGGTCCCAGAGCCCTGGGGTGGGGAAGTGAGACCCTCCCCCAGGCCGTTCCTGGTCACTCGGGAAGCAGAGGGTCCTGGACGTGCGGGGACAGTCAGTGTCGCCTTCTCCAGCCTCACACAGGACGCCCAGCTAGCGTCCACTCGTCTGAGCTTCCCCTGCCGTCTGCCACGGCCGCTGTGGCACTTCCAGCGCAGTGGGGCCCTCGCTGTTCTCTGAGCATCGCCTCCCCTGTGAGCACCGTCTCCCAGGGCCTTTACCAGGTGCTAAATGTGGGTCACGGAAGAGTGCTCCCTCCCGGACCGCTGACATCCTCCTCCTTGGTCTATTGTCCGTCTCGGGCCTGTGCCGTCGGGACCTCGTCCTGTGCACCCTCTCCTGGGACCCGCTTCCGCCTGGTGCCTGGGATGGGTGGCTCCTCTGGGTGTGTAGCCCCTCCCCGCACGCCCACTGCTTTGTGACTGTATGCTGGTTAGGGTCCGAGGGCCGGAGGGGCGAGGCAGGTGGTGGCGGCGGCATGGAGAGTAGAGGCTCCCGTGAGCCAGGGAGAAGGGTACGCCGTTAGGAGTGGGGACGGGCCAGTCTGCAGGCCCGGGGGCTTCCGGATGCGGGGGCTGCGAAGTCGTATGTTCCCCTGCCCCAAACCAAGGCCCCATGCATGCCTTCCAGACCAGGCCTCCGATCAGGGCCCAGGAGACGAAACATGTTTTAGAACTAAGCCTTCTCCAGAGCTTTCAGACCTTTAGCATTACGTCATGGGGTTGAGCTTCCACTCCCCGCTCCCTGCTTGTAGAAGATGGCAATATTTTTTTTTAAAATATATTTTATTGATATTTTACAGAGAGGAAGGGAGAGGGATAGAGAGCTAGAAACATCGATGAGAGAGAAACATCGATCAGCTGCCTCCTGCACACCCCCCACTGGGAATGTGCCTGCAACCAAGGTACATGCCCTTGACTGGAATCGAACCTGGGACCCTTAAGTCCGCAGGCCGACGCTCCATCCACTGAGCCAAACCGGTTTCGGCAAGATGGCAATATTTTTAAATGCTGCCCGAGAGCCTTGTATTGATGGATCGCCATCAGCTTTTCACTTGCCGGATTCACTCCGTAAGACCCATGCAGTCCCATCCACTTTGTAATCGCTCTTCCCCCTAAAACTTCTCAGATGCCTGAGCTGCTGTACCCACAGCCCATTCCCGGACACGGGTGGCCCACCGCAGTGCATGCCTGGGGAGATCCTACTGCACCCCACAGCGTGCCAGCCCCCCCCCTCCCCGCCCCGCCCTCTCTCCACCACCACGTGGTCAGTGAGGAATCCAGATCCCATGTGAGAGTCTGCCCCCTCAGACTCCTTGGGCACCAGTGCTGCGGAAGTCTTAGGTCCGGTTTCCCAGAAACCAGCATCACAGCAGGCCCGAGAGCAGGGAATTCCTGGGGGTGGCTCTCCGGTGCTCACTGTGAAGGAGGAGGAGAACTAGGGTTGTCAGAGGGAGAAAGTAACTGGTGGTACAACCGCCAGAGACCTGGTCCCCACAAGTCCTCAGTGCTCGGGAGCTATGCAGCCGGGAGGGCTCCAGCTCTGAGTGGGTCCCTCCTGTACCAGGTGTCGGCCGTGCAGGGGCACAGCTGTGGGCGAGCTAACCTTTCCTGGCCGGTGCAGCCCGGGGGACAACTGGGAGCCTTCAGCTCACCACTTCCCGCAGCGGGGGGGGGTGTTTCTCCAGTGCGGAGAGGGGGCTGGGGGACACCCACAGCTTTCACTGTTGCTTAATCTCCTAGTGTGTGCGGGTGATTTATTTTATTTTACTTTTTATTTTGTTTTGACAAGTGGGTGATTTATTTTATTTTATTTTATTTTATTTTATTTTATTTTATTTTATTTTTTGTTTTGACAAGGAATGCATTCCTCCTCTGCGTGAATATGCCCATAAGGAAGACTGAGGTGTTCGAAATGCCACTGTCTTTGATCTAATTTGATAGATGGTGATACGTTCAAGTAAAAAGAACGATTTTCATCAGCTTCACTCCTTTCAGTATCTTCTTTCTCATTGCTAGAAGGATAGAGGTGTTTATTTCTACGTTACCAGTGCTGTGTAAATGTGTATTTTTATTTCTATGAACTCCGTTAAGTTTGTTGTTAGTTAATATTTATTCTTTAATTTGTAACATGGGAATTTTTATAAAGCATATGAATTATGAGCAAATAAAGTAGAATCTCGTCTCTTTTTCTCCTAATTAGGGACAACGAGGTGCACATGGTATGCCTGGGAAACCCGGGCCGATGGTGAGTTTTATTATTTTTATATTCATTTTTCATTCATTCAATTCATTCATTCATTCTTCTACTTTTACACTCACTAACATTACAGAGCGCCTACTGTGCGCCAGTCACTTGGAATAAGAAGGTGATAAACACACAGTACTTGTCCTTGAAAGCGGATTTGTCTACCAAGGGAGAGACATTAACATAGTAGTGCACTGCCGTTGCGAGCTGCTATAACATAGCCTACAACTTGAGGTTTGGGGGACCCTGAGGAGACAATACCTACACCTGAAGCTGGAGGAAGATGTCACGGCACTTAAAGAACATCTCCCAAGCTAAGTCTTGGCAGAGGAATGCATAAATGAGCAAGAACACAGCATGGCCCCTCTACGGGGAGATGAAGAACATGGCAAGCTCAGGAAGCGCTCGGAGGGCACATCGGAGCTGAAATTATTTGCCCTTAGGACCTTTTCCTCCCTGTGACTCATAAAAAGGCCACAAAGTAAATACAGTTAAAAGGGGCTTTTTAAAACACGAAACGGATGGAATTGAAAGGTGACGGTTCTTCAAAGAACCAAGACAGCTTAGCATGGGGTTCCTCCTATGCCAGATCCTGTAGACCCAGCCCTCACGTCACTGGTTGACACTCCGCACCCCTCCCAGGTGAGGGGTGGTGACAGATACCCGCTTCTGTTAGCCTGAAAATACTCACTCTAGAGTATCCACACGATTCTTTTTTTTTTAAGAAATATATATTTTATTGATTTTTTACAGAGAGGAAGGAAGAGGGATAGATAGTTAGAAACATCGATGAGAGAGAAACATCGATCAGCTGCCTCTTGCACACCTCCCACTGGGGATGTGCCCGCAACCAAGGTACATGCCCTTGACCGGAATCGAACCTGGGACCTTTCAGTCCGCAGGCCGACACTCTATCCACTGAGCCAAACCGGTTTTGGCGTATCCACACGATTCTTAAGCATCATGTTACACAGACAGTCCTAGCTTATGGCACAAAACATACCTTTTGAAAGAGTGTCTTTGTTAATTGGTTAACACAAAGAAAATATGTTTCTTTTTTATATTATTATTATTATTATTATTATTATTATTTTATTATTTCACAGAGGAAGGGAGAAGGGAGAGAGAGAGAGAAACATCAATGATGAGAGAGAAACATTGATCGGCTCCCTCCTGCACACCCCCCACGGGGAATCCAGTCCACAACGCGGGGATGTGCCCTGACGGGGAATCGAACCGTGACCTCCTGGTTCATAGGTGGATGCTCAACCACTGGGCCATACCAGCTGGGCAAAAATACATTTCTTAAGCAACTGTTTTCAACAATTTGTGGTGGTTACTGACTCAATCTGCTATGCGGCGACTAGGAAGTCCTATTATGTTTTAACACCCATGGACATGAGTATTACACATAATAGGATTTGGCACTATTTCATGTCAGTGTTGGCAGGTACTTCCATTAAAGTTCACTATTATGTTTGTGATTTCAAAGTACTAAGTGGATTATTCTTATATTATGTGTCAAAGTAGAGAATTTTGTCAAAGACTAAATGATGACTTATTTAGATATTGATTAAGATCCATGTCCGGTCATTTTTCTGGTTTCTATTAATAGGGTCCTCTTGGGATACCTGGTTCTTCCGGTTTTCCAGGAAATCCTGGGATGAAGGTAAAGCGTTAATATAGTTAGCTCTTAATTACATGAATCCCAAAGTGAAGAATGTCATTTCACTTACCGAAGAGTAAGGAGGTTGCTCTCAACTGAGGAAAGAGTCGCAGGGGTGGGCAAACTTTTTGACTCGAGGGCCACAATGGGTTCTTAAACTGGACCGGAGGGCCGGAACAAAAGCATGGATGGAGTGTTTGTGTGAACTAATATAAATTCAAAGTAAAGGAGCAGAGGGGAGAGCAAGAGAACCGGATAGAACAGCCGGATCTGGCCCGCGGGCCGTAGTTTGCCCACGGCTGGTATAGAGTGTTCTCTGTGTCCATATGGTAGGGAAAAAAATAAAGAAAATGTAAAAATGAGATTACTATATAATATGTAATCAAAAGAGAGTTTCTTATCATCACACACATGTCAAAGAATCTGCTGCCTTAGACCCTGAGGCAGACCCTCGGAGCAGCTGCAAAGCCTAACAGTTGAATCTGAACTGGAACTCTGTTCTTGGCTACGGTGCCTGGCGGTAATAAGCAGCAGAATTTCTGCTCTAAACAGTAGGAGGCTGCAGTGACTCAGAGGCCCTCAAAGGCTGTTCTCATACAATTCAGGCTCTCTCCCCATCCCCTCTTCCCCCCACCTCCCCCACCTCCTGCCTTTCCCCCCTGACCACTTAAAGGGACGGCCGGAGAGGCTGTTTGGCACTGCCCGTGGGAAGGGATCGAAGTGTTCTGCTGGGACGGTTTACCCGTGTAGTGGATCACAATGTGTTTTCCCCCAACGCTCTGGATAACAAACTCAAGGGCCACAGCAGGAGATTATGAACCCTATTAACTGAGTCAGCGAGCACATTCCTATCACCGCTCTCACATGTTAAGCAACACATCTGCTTCCCCTGCGCCCTTGGCAGCGACGTTCTTCCTCTGGGAGAAGGACTCTGCTCACAAGATCCTGCTGCCCAGAAGTGGCTGGGGCCTGCCAGTCCCCTCACGCCCATCGGTTGATGAGCAAGTGAGATAATCCACGCAGACTCTTAGCATCAGGCCCTCCAAAAGGGTCACTGCTTCTTTAAAAAATGTATCTTGATTGTTGAAAGAATTACACGGGCCCCCCTGTCTTCTCATTGACCCCCTCCACCTCACACCTGCCCCCGCCCCCAGGCCCCCACCACACTGTTGTCTGTGTCCATGGGTTCTGCATGTACGTTCTTTGGTTCATCTCTGCTGCTTGTTAGCGGTGCTGCTCACGTTGGACGTGAGCTTCAAAAACACACACACACAGTCCATATGACACTTCAGACCCTCTGAAGCGTGGGCGTCATCACGTCTCATTGTTCTTGAAGCGCTCCCGTGCCGTCTGTAAACTCTGCCCCAGGGAGCGGCTGCCCTGGGTCTCCCTCCCCGGCCCCCTCTTCCCCGAGAACTCACTCTGAACTCAGGCAGGAGGGACCTGCTGCCCCCCTGTATCTGGTCTGCTCCCCGAAGTCCCAATCCTGCCCTCAGTCCCCTGATGAAAATAGGCACATCCACCCCCTGCCGCCTCTGAGACCCCGCCCTCGCAGGAGCCGGCTGCAGGGTTAAGGGAGGACACTCAGGGCGCCCAGGCAGCCACACACCACCCAGCTCACGGGGCCCCCCGCCTCCGGGTGCTGCCAGCACTGCCTGTTGGCTCCGGAAAGCTGCTTGGTCAAGTCCAACACCTCGCAAAACTGTTCCCCTGTCTTACCAGCGTCCCCCGTGAGACCCTGGTTCTGTGCTTGGTCAGGACCCTCTGTACCTGTGAGGGCCCCCCATGGCCCCGGCTCTCCAGGTGAAGGACACACCCACATCCGGTTCATTGCGTTTCAGTGAAGGGTGACAGGGATTGAACAGGGATTGACAGGGATTGACAGGGATTGACAGGGATTGAACAGGGATTGACAGGGAATGAACAGGGATTGAACAGTGATTGAACAGGGATTGACAGGGATTGAACAGGGATTGACAGGGATTGGACAGGGATTGACAGGGATTGGACAGGGATTGACAGGGATTGACAGGGATTGATAGGGATTGGACAGGGATTGGACAGGGATGGACAGGGATTGGACAGGGATTGACAGGGATTGGAAAGGGATAGACAGGGATTGGACAGGGATTGGACAGGGATTGGACAGGGATTGACAGGGATTGAACAGGGATTGACAGGGATTGACAGGGATTGAACAGGGATTGAACAGGGATTGACAGGGATTGACAGGGATTGAACAGGGATTGACAGGGATTGAACAGGGATTGACAGGGAATGAACAGGGATTGAACAGTGATTGAACAGGGATTGACAGGGATTGAACAGAGATTGACAGGGATTGACAGGGATTGGACAGGGATTGACAGGGATTGACAGGGATTGGACAGGGATTGGACAGGGATTGACAGGGATTGGAAAGGGATGGACAGGGATTGGACAGGGATTGGACAGGGATTGACAGGGATTGAACAGGGATTGGACAGGGATTGACAGGGATTGGACAGGGATTGATGGGGATTGAACAGGGATTGATAGGGATTGAACAGGTATTGACAGGGATTGAACAGGGATTGATAGGGAATGAACAGGGATTGACAGGGATTGACAGGGATTGAACAGGGATTGAACAGGGATTGACAGGGATTGGACAGGGATTGAACAGGGATTGACAGGGATTGACAGGGATTGGATAGGGATTGACAGGGATTGACAGGGAATGAACAGGGATTGAACAGGGATTGACAGGGATTGACAGGGATTGAACAGGGATTGAACAGGGATTGCACAGCGTTTCCTGATACTAATGAGCTCCCTAAAGCTTAGGATTGTCGTGGCGGATGAAATACAGAAACCTCGTTAAGTTTGAATTTCAGTTCAAGGAAGTATAAATGTTAGGACAGATACGTCCCGAATGCCTCACGGGACACACTTACGCGGAATTAGCGGCTGTTTGTCCGCATGAAAAGTTAACTGCGCGCCCTGCACTGGAGTGCTCTCTGGACCGCACCCTCCAGTTGGAACAGGTGGCTCCCAGGCTGCCCTGAGCGCGGCCGCATCCGCCCGCAGGGGCGGGCGGGGAGCCACTCGAGGTCAGGCACAGCCCTGCAGAGCAGCCGTGCTCCCGACCCCCTGGACGTCTGGGTGGAGGATGAAAAACTCCAAGCAGGCCATGCTGACATTTTCCTGAAATGGACGTGTCCCTTTGCCCCCCTGTAGGGAGAAGCAGGTCCCACCGGGGCCCGAGGCCCTGAAGGCCCGCAGGGGCAGAGAGGCGAGACGGGGCGGCCGGGGCCAGCGGGCTCCCAGGGCCTCCCGGTAAGTGCCGGCGTGCCGCAGCTCCAGGAAAGGCTGGCTCTCAGCCGTCCCGCTGGACTCGGACGCTGCTCGCCCAGAGAGCCGGGTTCCCTGTGAGCTGCAAGCCGGGTCTGTGCCATGGAAGCATCACACACGCTACCTTCCTGACGGGGTGGGAGTTGGCTTTTGGGTGGTCACTCTGGTCTCCCTTTGGGAAGAAGATAGACGTCTGAGAGGACCCCCTACACTGGGCTGCGCGTTTGATGGACTTTCCGTGTCCCTTTCAGGGCGCAGTGGGGACGGACGGCACGCCTGGCGCCAAAGGCCCGACGGTGAGCACCTGGTTTCCGCGGCGTGAAGTTCAAGTGGACACAGGGCTTTGGATGTTGGCGGAGACTCCTCCCTCGGTCTCTGCTCATGGTGTCTCTCTTGACTCTCATAGGGTTCCGCAGGCCCCTCTGGGCCCCCTGGCCTGGCAGGGCCCCCCGGATCCCAGGGACCTCAGGGCAGCACTGGACTTCCAGGAATCCGAGGCCAACCGGTAATGTTCTTTAACCCGCTATTGCCGTTAGCGTAACGGGGTGAGCTCCCCGAGAGGGTAGCATCGGGTGAGATGCGATGAAACCGTGGGGCGTAACGGAACGAGGCGAACGGAGGCAGGGACCTTCATAAAGAGAAAGCAAATGTTCACACACAGTGTTGATGTTTGAATTCAAAGTGGAACATCGTGTGAGTGGTTTTTTATGTGAAATAGTAAGGTCAAAACTGTACGTTCCAACTCACAGGATTTTACAAGTAGTTGAGTAATAAACATTATAGAAACGTTAGCAAGCCAGTGTGGGGAAATGTGGAGGGTTAATGGAGACTTAGAATGATGATGTGACTAAAAGTGGATTCAACAACTATTTCTTGACGGTGCTTCAACCGAGCTACCCGGCTAGGGCTTAATTTTTATTGAATTTATTGGGGTGACATTGGTTAATATAATTCTATAGGTTTCAGTTATATAATTCTATAATACAGAGTGCCCCCCCCCAAAATGTATACACGTTAACAGCTGATAGCTCAATTTTGAAAATGAAATACATTTTAATAAATATTGCCTTTATAATTATTCAAAATGTGTGTATACATTTTGGGGGAACCCTGTACATTATCGGTATATTGAATCGAGTGTTCACCACCCCAAGTCAAGTCTCCTTCCATCTGCATGTACCCCCTTCACCCTCTCCCACCCTCCCCCTCCCCTTTCCCTCTGGTCATCACCACACTGCTGTCTGCAACCAGGAGGTTTTTCCCTTATTTATTTAATTGTTTTACTTAATCCCTTCACCTTCCTCGCCAGCCCCCTGACTCAGTCCCTCTGGCAGCTGTCAGTCTGTTCTCTGTGTCTACGCGTCTGTTTCTATTTTGTCTGTTAGTTTATTTTGTTCATTAGGTGCCACATGTAAGTGAAATCGTATGGTGCTTGAAGAAAGCTTTCAACATATTGTTATATTTAATGAGTTTCCATATTTTATAGAAATTATTTTCTAGGAAAAATATTATGATGTGCCCAATAAACAGATTGAAAACTTGTGCTTACATATGTTTTATATACACACACACACACACACACACACACACACACACACATACACACACACATATATATACATATGTTATATATATACACATACACACACATATATACATATGTTATATATATACACATACACGCACACATATATACATATGTTATATATATACACATACACATATATATGTTATATATATACACATATACATATACATACATACATATATATATAAAACACATTTTTTCTAGTACTGCTTAAATATTTTAGATTCTGTTCCAAGTAATTTGGCTATGCTGATAAATTCTTCTTGCTGGCGGCAGATTTATTAAAACATGAGGGTTGCTGATACGTCACGTTTCATTTCATCACATTCTCAATTTGGCAATCTGGTTCCTACAACCTAAACTGCAATCGGTATTCGAAGACACACATACATAAAACCCCGAACAAAGAAAACCCTAAGCCCCGTAGAGATGAAATGCCCTATTTGAAGTTGTCAGACTCTCAGTAGATAGAACATAAATATAAAATTAGTTTGATTCTGGCCCTAGCTGGTGTGGCTCAGTGGATAGAGTGTCGGCCTGCGGACTAAAGGGTCCCAGGTTCGAGTCTGGTCAAGGGCACATGCTCGGGTTGCGGGCTCGATCCCCGGTAGGGGGCATGCAGGAGGCAGCCAATCAATGATTCTCTCTCACATCATTGATGTTTCTATCTCTCTCTCCCTCTCCCTTCCTCTCTGAAATCAATAAAAATATATTAAAAAAATAAAATTAGTTCGATTCTGGGTGAGCGAGTCTATTTCCTAAAATAAACCCTGAGTAGCTTTTGTGTAGGCGGGGTGATGGTTTGGTCCTAATTTTAGTGGTTGAATTGGAATACTAGCTAGATAATTGTGATGATCCTAGCATGCGGAATAAGAAGCCACATTGAAAGACAAAGCTCTGGGGGACCACTGTAAGATACACTGCTACCAGGCTCTGCGGAGTCTATGAAAGTTCACACACATGGTGCAGGATCTCCAACGGGACAGCCAGCGCTGGCATTTGCTGCCAGTCCTGACTCCGTTCGCGTGCTCGGGCTCGGGGCTGATGAAGGAGGGCAGGGACGGTGCTCCCCGCTGAGGATGCTTTCATTTCAGGGCGACCCAGGAGTCCCAGGCTTCAAAGGAGAAGCTGGCCCCAAAGGGGAACCGGTAAGGGCTCCTTCTTTTTAAATGACGAGAGGAACATACACGTGGTCTCGCAGCCGGCCGCTCAGATTGCCGCAGTGTGTGAATGCCAGCCGGGAGAAGGGCATCCCTGGGCCTGGACACAGCCCGTTGCATGTAACTTACCCTGTGTGCCTGACGTCGCTAAATGCATCTCCCCACGCTGCTCCCTGGTGGGCTGGCCTTGTCTGGTAACTGCTCTTCTGTTTTCAACAGGGGCCCCACGGCATTCAGGGTCCCATCGGCCCCCCTGGCGAAGAAGGCAAAAGAGGTCCCCGCGGTGACCCCGGCGCAGTGGGTCCTCAAGGGCCGGTGGGAGAAAGGGTAAACTGAGTCATAAACAAGTTCTCACGGTGGCGGGGGGTGAGTCCCGGGAGAGTAAGGAAAGCAGAGCAGCTAAGAGACGTCTTGCAGGTGCTGGCTCAGCATGGTGATCTGTGAGTTAAAGGAGCCACCAGCTACTGTGTCTTCACCCATGCAGCTAAGGCCGTGGTCGGCAAACTGCGGCTCGCGAGCCACGTGCGGCTCTTTGGCCCCTGGAGTGTGGCTCTTCCACAAAATACCACGGCCTGGGCGAGTCTATGTTGAAGAAGTGGCGTTAGAAGAAGTTTAAGTTTAAAAAATGTGGCTCTCCAAAGAAATGTCAATCGTTGTCCTGTTGCTATTTGGCTCTGTGGACGAATGAGTTTGCCGACCACTGAGCTAAGGGGCTGAGCTAATACCGACTGGTCACTGTGCTATGCCCATTGGCTGTGTTGCTTGGGATACACCAGTGGGCAGAAGGCTGTGGTCCCAGCCCTCAGATGGGGGCTGGCAAACCATAGTCCACGCTGATGGGGAGGTTAGCACAGAACAAGTCAGCAGGCAAATAAAAATATAAGGACGCATGTAATAAACGCCCTGCACACTTCGGAAGTAACGGGGCGATGAGGCAGGAAGAACTCTGAGTGTGTGACTGTGGGGTGACGTCAGAGGAGGAGGTGAGGAGACAGGATCCTGTGGGAAGAGGGCGTTTTAGCAGAGACCTGGCCATGAGGATGTGCGGGTGGGAGGACGTGGGAGGAAACAGCAAAAGCCGAGCCCGAGGCTGCCTGTAAGTCCCGGAGGATGAGACAGGCCTGAGGGGACAGTCCAGGGGTCCTCGAACTACGGCCCGCGGGCCACATGCGGCCCGCCGAGGACATGGATCCGGCCTGCCGGGGGCCGCTGCCTGTCCTGCTTAGCAGCCGACGCGTCCCGGGCCCGCAGTGCGCATAGGAATCTGTTCATCGTTGTTTTTTTTAAACTATAGTCCGGCCCTCCCACGGTCTGAGGGATGGTGACCTGGCCCCCTGTTTAAAAAGTTTGAGGACCCCTGGGACAGACCGCACTCACACTGTGAGCCTCAGGGCACAGGCCCGGGCGGGTGTGGCAGTGTTGCTTGTGTAGACGGCGCCCCGGCTCTGCCTGGCCGATCTGTCTGTCAGTTCACATTGGATCGGACCCGGAGTTGTTAGAACATGCCTTGCTCTGGATAACGTTTTGGCTCGGCACTTACACGTTCTTGAAAATGGAAGATTTCCTCCGTGTGGTCAGGTTCCTATGTGTACGCGCTGCCTGTGGGCCTGACCCCGTCCGAAGCCTGGGAACTGGAGGGAGAGTGAGCCCTCCTTGTGGGTCACAGAGCCGCCCGCGGCTGGTGAGACTCGGCTCTTGCTCGTTTGTAGGGTGCTCCTGGCAACCGTGGCTTCCCGGGCTCCGACGGCTTACCGGGACCCAAGGTGAGGCCTTTCCGTCAGTGCGGGCCACGGCGCTCCAGAAGGGGCCACGGCCCAGGTCGGGATTTAGCCTTGGCCCCGGGGGGGGCGGGTCCAGATCCAGAAAAGCTTGGGGCACAGATGTCAGGCCTGATGTCAACCCGTCTTGGGCGAGGTCTGTGTGGTGGGGGGGTGGGGGGGCCTGCCCATGAGGGGGTACACGGGAGCTTGTTTCCAGACTCCTCAGGGAAATGCCCGAGAAGAAAAGGTCGTGGCCATTTCCTTGAGCTGGCACGTACTTTTTTCTTTACCTGGAAATGTAGATTCTTTCGAAATTCTGTTCCCCCCAGTGTCCAAACGATTGTAGCGAGGCCCTCCTCGCCCCTTTCACCGGTAACGAGGGCGCAGCGCTCTCTGCCGGGAACGCATGTTAGAGCAGAGGCGAGGGGCGCTGTTGACGGGGGCGGGGGGGGGGGGTCTTTGCAGGGACTGAGCAGCTGCTGCTGGTTGTACTGGTGCTGTGGCTCCACATGTGCTCACGTGTGCCTCCCTGCGCTCTCCCCTGACACGTCTGCTTTGCTTTGGAACAGGGGGCGCAAGGAGAGAGGGGTCCTGTCGGCTCCTCAGGACCTAAAGGCGGGCAGGGGGACCCAGGACGCCCAGGGGAACCAGGGCTGCCAGGCGCTCGGGTAAGAACAGGGCCTCCTTGTGGGCCATCAGCCAAGGGACCTGCCCTGGGAGTTCACTGAGGGGTGTTCCCTCCCTCTCCCCCCCTCCCTCCCTCCCTCCCTCCCTCCCTCCCTCCCTCCCTCCCTCCTTCCACCCTCCCTCCCTCCTTCCTCCCTCCTTCCCTCCCTCCCTCCCTCCTTCCACCCTCCCTTCCTCCCTCCCTCCCTCCCTCCTTCCTTCCTCCCTTCCTCCCTTCCTCCCTCCCTTCCTTTTTAGCTCACTTTCACAATTTGGAACATTTCTGTGTTTTTTGGTTTTGACCCGATTCATTCTTTTGTAAACACCGGCTTGTTATTTTTGTCACGTATGGAAAACACACCGAGTTCTGGTCTTCCTTTTTCAAAGGGTCTGCATGAACAATTTTACCTCTTTACGTGAAAAAAAGTCCCGTTTGTAAATTTCACATATATTTTGCTTGATGCTAACGTATTTGACTTGACGGAGGGAGTTTATGACAGGTGTCCTGTAAGCTCTATCCCCCACCACTTGAACATGTATGTCAACTTCGGAACGGCCCTCCCATCCAGGGCCAGCAGTGCCCCTCGGGAGAAAGGAGTCGCAGGAAAAGTTGGATGAGAGGCTACACGGGGCTCCACACGAGTTCTTTCTCCTGAACCAGCACGGAGTCCGCCAGTAAAGCCCCGCTAGCCCTCCTCCTCCTAATGAAACGTCTTCGCTCAGACATCCTTCCCCGTGTCTGATGGAGGGGGAGGGCGCTGGGTGCCGCCAGCAGTGCTTTAGGGAAAATGACTCCTGGTTTGAGACCGCATCGGGACTGGGGGGGGGCTCTGATGGGACTATACAAACCTGTGGGAGCCTAGCGTTGGCTCTCCTGCCTTTGGGGTGACTTGTGCCTGGGCCCTCCCCTCGCCGGGACCAGGGTACTGTGTCGGAGGTGCATTACAGAGAGCGGGCACATGAGATTTCCTGCACCGCCGGGTAGACTCAGGGCCTGGCATCTGGCCTGGGCATTGCGGGAGGCTTGGGGGATGCCCTGGAGGCAGAGTCCCCCCCTGATGCCACCCCGCCGGCCTCTGTGCTGGCCGCCCTGCATCCTTCTGAGCATCCTTCTGAGGCCACCCGGTGAGGCCGGGATGGCCCGTGAGCTTGTCTAGGAGACCCCGAGGCGCCCGAGAGCGGCCATTGCCAGGTGGAACCGGGTCCTGTGAATGCGATGCTGTTTTTACTTCCAGAATCTTCGACTGCAGGTCGGCTGCAAACTGACAGTTACTTTAATTTTCAGGGTCTGACGGGCAATCCTGGGGTTCAAGGTCCTGAAGGGAAACTCGGACCTTTGGTAAGTGTTCGAAGCCAGCGCCCACAACCATTGATGTTTCTGCAGGCATGCAGCTTGGTTGAGGTGAAAGCTGTTGATCATGTGCATATGCTGACCATGTTTATCCGTTTAAAGGGCCCTGCCCCCTGGAAGCAAATCGTTAGGATCTGCGTATTTTCAAATTGACCAAAATTGATCACATTTTATTGAAGTGCATGTTTGAGATTAAAATTGCTTCCTGGACATCAGTGAAGAAGTCAAAATGATGTATTCTTTTTTTAAAAATATTTTTATTGATATTTTACAGAGAGGAAGGGAGAGGGATAGAGAGCTAGAAACATCGATGAGAGAGAAACATCGATCAGCTGCCTCCTGCACACCTCCCACTGGGGATGTGCCCGCAACCGAGGTACATGCCCTTGACCGGAATCGAACCCGGGACCCTTCAGTCCGCAGGCCGACGCTCTATCCACTGAGCAAACCGGTTTCGGCCAAAATGATGTATTCTTAATATTGATGAGATTTGTCTATTAGCAACATTCTTACTTCTCGATACATTTAAGAGACACGTAGGTACGAATTTTGACGTCTCTCATATTCTGGACCCTTCTTTTACACTGCAAATGGGAGATGGAAGTCCTGAGTTTTCATTGCCACGAAGTAAAAAGAGAAACGATTCCTCTTTTCCCCTGAGCATGTGGGGAGACGTGAAGACGAGGCTCGTGCATAGCATCAGAATAAAGTCTCTTGGTCTAAAGAGTCCAAAATACTTCGGTAGCTTTTGCTTCTTTTGGTGGACACTCGCCTGCTCTAGTTCCCTAAGATGAAAACGGCGGGTAACCTAAAACACAGTGAGCTTTAACGTAAGCAAAGGCAAGTGGCAACGCGGTGATGCGATGGTTAGACAGCACTTCCACCAAACTCACGTGGCTCCGGTGGCTTTGCAGGGCGCTCCGGGCGAGGATGGCCGCCCCGGGCCCCCCGGCTCCATCGGAATCAGGGGCCAGCCTGGGACCATGGGGCTCCCCGGCCCCAAGGGGAGCAGTGTGAGTATATGCACCACGTCCTTGTCGTCTCCTGTGGCTCTCACCTGCAACAGGCGTGCTTGTAACGAACGGATTGACGTGTACGTTTGTTCTGCTTGTTCTTTAGGGCGATCCTGGGAAACCTGGGGAAGCGGGAAATGCCGGTGTCCCCGGGCAGAGGGTAACTATATACATTTTCTGCTAAAGAAAAAAAATAAAATAAAGTTACCCAAATTCTCCCGGCCCTCATCTCACCACCTCTCTCTGTGTGACGCCAGGGAGCGCCTGGGAAAGACGGCGAAGTCGGCCCTTCCGGGCCTGTGGGCCCCCCGGTATGTGACCTTTGAGCAAAAATATATTCATGTTGCAGTTCTCATTGTGTTTGTCCGAGACGTCACTTAGGATAACTTTGGGGGGAAATAAATAAGAAGTGCAGATTGAAGAATTCCGGTTACTTCCTGTGCTGGAATCTTCTGCCTCTTAAAATGGGGTGACTGGTTTCTCCATCTTAAATCTCTGTGAAATGCTGACGGCAAAAGCTACCTCGTCATCTTTATGTATCACTGTTGAAAATATGTCAACTAAGGAAAATAGAGCTTGCTTAACATTTACTACTGTATTTTCTTTAAAATATCAAAATACTGAGGATTATCTATCTTATTCTAATAATGTGTCTTATAGACATTTATTTAAGCTGGTTTTTCTTTTGGGGTCTAAAAGGAATAATATTCTTTGAGGTATATTTTCATCCTAGCATTGTAAAATGAAGCGTTTATCAGAAATGTTTTGGCATTTTGTTTGTTTAAAATGCCAAACGAATTAAAATGCTAGCTTTGTTGACTAGTTTTGAAGGTTTGATTAATGGTTTTTATGACATTTAGAAATAAGCCACAATGGAAATACCACCATTTTAGATTAGATATATGAAAGTAATGAATTTTCCCATCTCCAATTCATCCAATTTCCCCATCATTGTATGATTGGCTCCAGACGTTTTGTTTGGATGAAAAAATAAACACAGGTCCTCAGTCTCTTTGCTGCTTTGAAAGATATTTTCTCACGAGGAGGGACTTCAAACCAATAGATGACTTTTAATATATATTTCTTTATTGATTTCAGAGAGGAAGGGAGAAGGAGAGATAGAAACATCCATGATGACAGAGAATCATTGATTAGTTGCCTCCTGCACGGCCCCTACTGGGGATCGAGCCCGCAACCCAAGCATGTGCCCTTGGCCAGAATCGAACCTGGGACCCTTCAGTCCGCAGGCTGACGCTCTATCCACTGAGCCAAGCCGGCTAGGGCACAATAGATGACTTTTAATACTAGTTTAGTATCTGGCCAAAGGGAAGAACATGTGATCGGAAGAAATGCAATAAGTGGAGAGACTTCTAGTGCTCCCACAGACGGGAAGCAGGGTAAGGTCTGGCTCTGGATGTTCACGATTTCCTTTTCTCCGTGATGTAGGGCCTCGCTGGGGAGAGAGGCGAGCAGGGCCCGCCTGGCCCCACCGGCTTTCAGGTACGCGCTGGCTCCGCTGGTCATCCCTCTCCCACTGACTCTGCGCTCTTTTAAAATGCGAAAAGAGACGATAAAACGATGCGTAGCTCTACAACTTTCCAAGTCATCCCTCTTTTAGTAAATAGGGTAGACATTTGAATAAAATCAAACGTGTTTTTTTTTTTCAAAGAAAAAGAATAGACTTCCCCTGAAAAACGGATTAAAACCCAAAGCTATTAACAAATTAAAAACCAAAAAATGTTCTTTATATCTCAGTGACATATTATTTAACTGTGTTAAGGCGTATCTGACTTTATTGGCACAGTGTCTAAAAGATTTTGCTGAACAAATTTTCATAATTTATCTAAATATATTGGTATGGCAGATTATTCAGCCGCATGGATAAGCATAATTTGGGGAAAAGAAACTTTCAGGAGTATTCTAGTGACCTAATATATTGTTTCCAGAGCCTTTAAAAACCTACAAATCCAAAGAGCCTCCTGTTATCTTGTTCTCTTGTTGGCTAAGCGATATGCAAACGAAGGCCTAAGCTATCAGCTAGCTTCTGTGGTTATGTTAGGACAGTGGTCGGCAAACTCATTCATCCACAGAGCCAAATACCAACAGGACAACGATTGACATTTCTTTGGAGAGCCACATTTTTTAAACATAAACTTCTTCTAACGCCACTTCTTCAACATAGACTGGCCCAGGCCGTGGTATTTTGTGGAAGAGCCACACTCAAGAGGCCAAAGAGCCGCATGTGGCTCGCGAGCCGCGGTTTGCTGACCACGGGGTTAGGAGATGGAAGTCTCTCATTCTGTGTTTGCTCGCCTCGTGTCGGAACAGTAGCTTTTGCTGGAAAATGGAGTCCCAGAGGCGCTGTGGGCTGCAGAAGGCCCACTGCTCACGCGGGCTGCAGAAGGCCCACTGCTCACGTGGGCTGCAGAAGGCCCACTGCTAAGGTGGGCTGCAGAAGGCCCACTGCTCACGTGGGCTGCAGAAGGCCCACTGCTCACGCGGGCTGCAGAAGGCCCACTGCTCACGCGGGCTGCAGAAGGCCCACTGCTCACGTGGGCTGCAGAAGGCCCACTGCTCACGTGGGCTGCAGAAGGCCCACTGCTAAGGTGGGCTGCAGAAGGCCCACTGCTCACGTGGGCTGCAGAAGGCCCACTGCTAAGGTGGGCTGCAGAAGGCCCACTGCTCACGTGGGCTGCAGAAGGCCCACTGCTAAGGTGGGCTGCAGAAGGCCCACTGCTCACGTGGGCTGCAGAAGGCCCACTGCTCACGTGGGCTGCAGAAGGCCCACTGCTAAGGTGGGCTGCAGAAGGCCCACTGCTCACGTGGGCTGCAGAAGGCCCACTGCTCACGTGGGCTGCAGAAGGCCCACTGCTCACGTGGGCTGCAGAAGGCCCACTGCTCACGTGGGCTGCAGAAGGCCCACTGCTCACGTGGGCTGCAGAAGGCCCACTGCTAACGCGGCCTGGTCCACGTCACCGGCTCACGCCTTCCTTGTTGTTTGGTTTCAGGGGCTTCCGGGCCCCCCAGGGCCTCCCGGAGAAGGTGGGAAGCCCGGTGACCAGGTGAGTGTCCAAAGGAGAAGAGCAGCAATACCTCCATCCCCCGCTCCTTACTGCCCCTCATGATGGGGAGCCTCGTTCCGGCTGGATTTGCATATATTATCTTTTGGTGATATCTTTTCATTGACCTCAGGGAGGAAGGGAGAGGGAGAGAGAAAGATAGAAGCATCCATGATGAGAGAGAATCATGGATGGGCTGCCTCCTGCACGCCCCACACTGGGGATCGCGCCCACAACCTGGGCCTGTGCCCTGAGGGGGAATCAAACCCTGACCTCCTGGTTCACAGGTCGACGCTCCACCACTGGCCACACCAGCCGGGCCATATATTATCTTTTTTAGCCCTCAAAACAACCCCCACTACTATTATCACCCCCTGTTGCGGAGAGGACGGAGAGGCACCCAGATGTTAGGTCGCACAGCTGATGGGCTTTGAGCCCAGGTCAGATGCTTCCCACGACTGTTCTTAATCCCTGAGTGCATCTTAGTCATGTGATCGAGTTCTACTGGAGGCTTTACCACCTGTTATGAACAGATCCTACTTTATTCCTATCATTTTTATGAGCACATGGATTTATTTAATTTATTTTTCTCTGAGTAATTCCTTCATCCCACCATTCAACCAATGTTTGCTGAGTGCTGCGTGCTTAGCTGGACTAAGCCTTGCTTGGCCTTCACCAACTGAACCAGATGGCCATGGGCCTTGCCCTTGTGCCATATCTCAGTAGGGGACGGAAGGATAGGGAGACGGTTACAGTGATTCTAACTGCTATGCTGGGGGAGCACTGTGTTTATGGAAACCCAGGCGATGCTGTTGATTCAGACTGGAGGTTTAGGAGAAGTTTCCTGGACGAAGTCATAACTTCCATGAGATCTGAAGGGTGAGATGGTAAGCGGAGGAGGAAAGGTGAGGCAGCGCGCTAGGACAGGGAACAGGAAGGACGCTTTGCAGGTCAAGTTAAGGCCGTGAGCACAGTTCTGTAAGTGAGGAGTGCCCAGTGCTACTCAGAGTGCAGGGAGGCTGGAGGCGTGAACTGGGGCCAGACCATGGAGGGTCTTAATTTGAGTCCTATGTGCTCTTCCTCTTAGAATTATGGGCAGCTGATGAAGGGTTTTTAAGTAGGGGCGCTACTGTTTGATGTGGGTCTTAGGAAGATCACCCCTCAATGAAGACAATAATTTCAAGGGATAAGTCCAGAGGCCTCCTTTATACCTACAGTGATTATCTTTATCAAAGAAAGAAGACTTCATGGAAAAACTTTTCTTTAGTTAAAAACAAACTTTAATGGAGTCACGACTGGCCTCGTCTGAACCCAAAATTCCTAGTAGAGTGTATTACCCACATTATGTGTTCAAGAACTTTTTACTGAGTTGAGTGGAATTGGCTTTATTCAAAAGACCAGTACGCTACTGCTTTTAATTTCACTTCCCTCTCTTAAAACTTTTCCACATTGCATTAGGAAATAAAAGGCTTTTAGTATATATATTATTTTATCCCTAAAAAAATGAATGCACTTTGGAAGATAACATTTTGTATGCTTTCATTGCCAAAAATCAAATATTCAGTTACAATGTAAATTTTCCTGGAAAAATATTTCCATCCAATTTATGTGACACCCACTCTATTTATAAAAGTGGACACATCTTCCTTCAATATTTTGGGCTTAGGCAGACTTGTAATAGTGCATTAAAAAATTACGTGTATGATCTGGGCATATTTCTAATAAATAAATAAAATTTAGCTCAAAGATTTTCTTACAACGTTTTCAAATGTATTTTATAGGGAGTTCCTGGCGATCCGGGGGCTGTGGGCCCCCTGGGACCTCGAGTAAGTATTCTCTGCTTTACAACTAACTGCTGCCGTTGGCTTCCGTTTAAAAAGCACCTTTTACTGTATCTTAAGTGGGGCTTCGCTGTAGCATTAAAATTCTTCTACGTGTTGACAATCAATCCCATGAGCAATGTTCTGTGCCGTGAAACGGCTCCATCCTGCCTTCACGTTTATTTCTTGTCACTAAACTGGGGAAATGGCCTCAATCGTTGTTCGTTTCTAAACTTTTCTCCGGGAAGAGCCTCTTCCGTGTTTTCAGGAATGTCCCTAACCCACCTGTAGATCACGCACTGAGGTTGTCTGCATTCCATGCTAGGGAGAGCGCGGCAACCCGGGGGAGCGAGGAGAACCGGGGACAACCGGGCTGCCTGGCGAGAAGGGGATGGCGGGCGGCCATGGTCCCGATGGCCCCAAAGTAAGTATGGACCGGGACTGTGTTCCTCGGGTTTTTCAGGTCATTTGATTATTTAGTTTTCTTCCTCCACAAATACGTAAGGAGCACCCACAGGCTTGCCCTGGGCACTACGCGCCCGCTGAAGAGGAGTCTCAGGGCTGTGCTGGGTTCAGCTCCCCTTTCCTTGTTTTGCATCCCACCAGTCTGCTTACAGAGTACACGGAAGAACGTTGTTTTTGCGATCTAAAATACAGCACAGCCGAAGGCAAAAACCAGTGCCATTTCTTTTGGGGCGCCACCTTAACGCTGATGGGAGACGATGTGACCGATTTCAGTGTAAAGAGCTGAAGTAGGGTTTTTCATGATTATGCAGACCTTTAAGATCCAAAGTGATGGCATAGGATCTGCTTCAATATAATCACCGAATGAGCCTCAAAAGCAGCTTAATATCATGGGTTTATTACCGAGAGAATGAAATACTCTCTAAATGTACTAGCTCCTTTCTTTATTAGAATCTCATCTTGATGTTACCAAAACAAGGAAAAAAAAAAAAAAAGGCAGCGCTATCATTTTTATTTGAATCAGTACTTAATTTCCCCAAAGGGAAACGTTTGTGGGATCCCTTAACATGACCCGCGTGGTTCAGGGCCCACTCAGGGTCCGGTTTCTGGAGGCGGCCGCACACTAAAATGAAGAGAGAGACTAGAAAAGAGTTAATTTGGGAAAATGGGGAGCCAGGCGGGAGTCAACCTCCAGTTGGAAGACTACTGCTAGGCTCTGGCCTTGCTATCCCTTTTATTGGGGCTGTGGGATACACCCATTACCCTTAAGCAGCCTTGGGAAACACCCATAGCCCTTAAGCAGGAAATAAGCGGATTATCATATCAGTAAGGATTTGCATGATTACAAGATGGGGAAGTTGCCTCAGTTACCATCTCTCCATTAGATAGGGAGTGGTTGGCTCTGACCTTTCAGAGCTTCAAGGTTGACCAGCCTCTTTCTATTAGTGAGACAATGATTGGTTTCCGGCAAACATTGAAAACATAAACTGACTATCACAATGGCCGGTCTGATGGCTGTTTTTTTAATGAACTCAGAGGCAATTTTTCCAAGTGAAACCTATAAGCACCCAGTCATACCATGTGAAATCTCCGAGAATCCACTGTTTTGGCTGCCAGCACGGTAACCCATGTGGTTCAGTTTGGATGTTGAGGTGATCTCCCTTCCTGGTGGTTCGTTTCAGGGCAGTCCAGGACCCGCTGGAACCCCCGGAGACACAGGCCCCCCAGGCCTTCAGGGCATGCCCGGGGAGCGAGGGATCGCAGGGACGCCTGGCCCCAAGGGCGACAGGGTAAGCCTTCTTTCTTTTTGCTGCGTTCATCCAGTGAGATTTTCGACTGATAATGACTTCCTGGGCAGACTTCTACTTGCACCGTCCTGAGTCACGAGTCGTTCATGCGTTCATTTTTTAATATATATTTATTGAGAGAACGTACCGTGCCAGGCGTTGTTCTGAGCTCAAGGAGCTACAGCTCCAAGCGTAAGAGATAGCTCTCTGCTCATGAGACCTCCACCAAGTGTGGGAGAGAGACGCCAACGAATGCAGGCTGCTCTGTGTCTCCCCAGGGTGGCATCGGAGAGAAAGGTGCTGAAGGCACAGCTGGGAACGACGGAGCAAGAGTAAGTGAAATCATTCTTGCCCTCCCCACCCGCCCCCCGCCCCCCCGCCCCAGCCCTGGAGTCAACATTATCACCATCATGTGAATTTGCCCGGACTTTCCAACATCAAGTTTGTCGTGCTTCCACGGTGGGCGGGCTTGGGAATGAGGAAAGCCGAGGTTAGGTGCTGATCAACCGTGGACACCCGTTTTGCTTACCTTGAGGAAGGGCAGCCAGAAAGGAAAGTCACTGTTGAGAGCCTGAGAGGTCACTGCTGTAAGCGGTGGGGCCTCTGTCATCTTTCTACGTCACAGGCGTGTTTAGTCTAGCAGGGAGCTGATCTAAGGAGCCGGTCCAACCTCCTGCCAGCCGGGGCAGGTAGGGTTTTGGAGAGCAGAGCTGTGATGAGTGTTTCTCAGGCTGGTGGAGGTCAGGGGTGAGAAAACAGCAGCGCGATGAATCAGCATTCGTAAAGGGGAAATGAAGAAGACCTTTTCCCTCTGGGAAAAAGTGTGTAAATTTACTTTCTTATTTCATCAACGCCTTTAAGGAAGTGTATTATTGGAAGAACGCTGTTCCACTCTAGATCCAGAGGATTTAATACAGTTTTCTCGTGTTCTTGTTAATAATATAAAATTGAAAAGTTATTTTTGTTCCCTAAGCTTCTTCAGCAGTGCGTACAGAGATTAAGTTATAAGCGCATAGCTGGCTGCGCAGGAAGAGGCAGTACACGTGTAGCAGAGGGGAAACGTGGTTTGGGAAGAGCGGCCACCGAGGGGAGGAGGGGGAGTCTGTGGCCACGTGTCGAGGAGACCCAGTTGGTATCCCGTGGCTCTGAGCGAGAGAACCCTGGGCTCTGAGCCAGAGAACCCCATCGTCTCAGGGTAGCTGGGCTGTGACGCTTCCTTACATCCAGGAGGAGGTAGAAAGCCAAACGCATGAGCCACTTCACTTTTCTGAAATAAAAGAGTGACATTTTGCTAGTGTATTAGAATGTAAGAATATGGCATTTTGTACAAAAGAAGACATGTCTCTTCAGTCTCCAGCCGTGGGCAAACGACGGCCCGCGGGCCGGATTCGGCCCGTTCGGCTGTTCTATCCGGCCCGCGGAGCCGAAAGAGCCGAGGGTTCTCTTGCTCTCCCCTCCGCTCCTTTACTTTGAATTTATATTAGTTCACACAAGCACTCCATCCATGCTTTTGTTCCGGCCCTCCGGTCCAGTTGAAGAACCCATTGTGGCCCTCGAGTCAAAAAGTTTGCCCACGGCTGGTCTAGACTCAAATTTCAAATAGGTGTTAGCAGCATCAATAGGCCGAGAAACAGGCAGGCGCTGGTAGAGAACAGCTCGGAGCCAGACTGCTGTCTGAAGGCCGTCACATCTGGGGGAGCTGGATTCGATGGAAGAGGTGAAAGCCTTCTGTGGAGAAAACTCAGCGGAGATGGTCCCAGACCAGAGAGAAGGGTGGGGGAGGTAGATGACATGATTTGTGCAGGTCAGGCTCTGCCAGCGCAGCCACATCGCACCAGCACAGCCCCTCTCTGTCTGCTTCAACCTGGAGGCTTGGTGCGTGCTGGCCCTCAGCCTCCTGCTCCTCTGTTCACCGACAGGGTCTGCCCGGCCCCTTGGGCCCCCCGGGTCCTGCTGGTCCCACTGGAGAAAAGGTAATGAGCCCCTCGCTGGAGTCAGAACCCTGAGGCCTGGGTGCGGGCTCTTTCTCTCAGTGTTTGCCCCTTCATAGAGCATGGCCGTCGGCTAGTTCACGTCCGCGTTCTCCCTGTTACCTGCCCTCCCCGTTACCCGCCCTCCCCGTTACCCGCCCTCCCCGTTACCCGCCCTCCCCGTTACATGCCCTCCCCGTTACCCGCCCTCCCCGTTACATGCCCTCCCCGTTACCCGCCCTCCCCGTTACCCGCCCTCCCCGTTACCCGCCCTCCCCGTTACATGCCCTCCCCGTTACCCGCCCTCCCCGTTACCCGCCCTCCCCGTTACCCGCCCTCCCCGTTACATGCCCTCCCCGTTACCCGCCCTCCCCGTTACATGCCCTCCCCGTTACCCG